>NC_056733.1:1923224942-1923364942 GCF_019279795.1 Protopterus annectens | reverse complement strand
CATGATAGCTAGTTACTATACTGTGTAGCAATCTTTTGAAATTATATGATCTGGAAAGCAAATGTTAACACAAGGCACTGCAGCAGGGGACACACTATAATACATTTGATATTAGTATTCAGGGTTCTGATCTTAGTGTATAACATATGTCATATTTCATGTATATCTTGATTTACAGCACCAGAATCTGCTGTTTTTCATACTAGCTGATTTACAGAACAATATCTGTTAATTCATGATGTCAAAGCCATATTTTCTGTGCAAAACCTGTATACATTCTATTTCTACAACAACATACAAGGATAAACACAACACTTGGTGGTTTAGGTTTTTATTGTACTTGTATGACACAGTGGTCTACTACTGCATATGCTGTAGATGACTATTAGTCTGGCAAATTTTCTTTAATCTTTAGACACAGAACACACTAAACAATTTACTCCTTCTTATTTATTTCACTATATACTGCAGGGTAGATCTGCACTAGCCTGTCAGTCCAGCCTTATCAGTCTGTCAGCATGGGCCTCAGCATTGCTAGCCCTCTCCACTGGAGCTGTAAGGGAGAAAACAAACATTATGCATATCTGCCTATCACATACTCAGACTAGATTTTGGTACAGCTATATCTGGGATACTTACAAACTGCTGGACCATGGATGTCCTGAGTATCTTGGATCCACTGGGACAAGGCTGCCCCCTTCCTCCACTTTAGGTCAGCATAGTGATGCCATACCTGCTCCCCAGTTTGGGGGATGCCAGTGGCACTGGTAAGGTTGCATGCCAGATGGTCCCAGGTCTCCGCTTCATACTGTGAGCCCTGTTACTGGCCCTGCAGCAGTCTGTCAGTTTGCTACAAGGAGACCAGCAATGACTCTGGACTCCCAAATGCCCCAGCGGTGCACCCAAAAGTGCAAGCCCTCACCAACACCTGATATAGTTCCTACACAGAGAAAGCTACAACAGATTCTGGCTGTATTCCCACCAGCCCCATTTAAATAAGGGTATATACCTCCCTATGCATTATTAATTCAATAATCATTTCAACTCATATTTCTCTGTGATATTACAGATATCACCTCCCCTAATGTTTTCATTAATTAGCTCTAAAGCTAAAAACTTAAAATGATGTTCAATGCCTTGCTCAATAATATGCTTAATTAAAGTATTATTAACATTACCATGTCTAATATTATTGCTGTGTTCTAGGATCCTATCTTTTAGCTGCCAATTTTTTTTTCCTACATGAAAAGCTTTGCAGCAACAGCAGCTAGCATAATAGACAACAATCTTGCTTCTGCAATCTGCATAGAAGTCAAATACAACTCTATGCCCTGAATGCTTACAAAAAACAAAGTATAAGTTAATATAAATTTATGGGCACTACACCTGCAACATGGATAGGTACCTCTGCAATCAGATATTAAATGTATGTTAGCTTCATTTAAGCTGTGGAGTTCAAAGTTTTCTTTTTATTCTACGTTACATGTAGTGTCTACTTCATTCTTTACTCAGTCAGTGCATTTTTGGAATTTCTCAGTAAAATAATCAGTGTGAAAGTTGTTCTTCAAACCCAAAATACAAGATATTTCATATATTACATGTCAAAACTTCAATTATTGTATATTCTCACTGTCCTACACATGCACCTGAGTGTTTGCCACAGTCACCTACCTACCAACCACTCAAACAAGTAACTAGTTATTACTATCTCAGCTTCTCTCTCATGAGAAAGAAAATGTAGAACTTCAGACAATTTTTTTTGCCCACTACCCCACCATAAAAAATTCCCATCAACTAAATTAAAAGGCAACCATATGAAATATTGGAACCAACTTTAGTGGATCCTGTAATGCTGAGACTGAATGGCTGAAAAACCTAGACTTACATATACTAAGCCTGAGATGGCAATTACTCAGGATATTCCTTTTTTTGGCAAACTCGGAGTTAGGTATAGGTTCATAGGTATATACTTAGCTTATGATCACCAGGGCATTTATAAGCCTAGATGACAATTTAACCCAGTTGGATCTCTCTGTATCTTGGGTGTTTATTAGGAGAGGGTATGTTAATTAGGAAATGTCTAGGGGTTATGCAGGGGGAGTGGGTATATTAGTTTGGGCATTACTGTCTCCCTGTGTCTATCAGAGACAAGGGGGGCCAGATTTGGGGTGAATTTCCTATTTTCTATCTATTGGTCAAGGTTACACATAAATAGGGTTAGGAATGGATTCTGCTTCACATGGAGAGGGAGACTGTTCCAGAGCATGGGGGTCCTCTGGGGTGCATATCTGTCTCTCCAATATGTCTTATTTATGTCACAAGCAAAATTGACATCCATGCATCTAATGAGTCTGATGTTTTTCATTTTGCAGATACACAAAAGGTCCTTCAGAGCTGGATCCAAGGATGCCTTGTAAGCCAGGCATAGATTGCATCTTGGTAACCAGTAGGAGACAGTATAGCTTTAAAGCAATTTGTATATGGATACCCTGGATTTTCCTGGCAGGGAACTTTTGTGGGCATTCCAACTGTTGCATACATCTGGTCAGCTACATGCTGAATGAGGCATTATACTCCATTATGAGTCTGATAAGGGCCAAATAAAGCAGTACTATGACTTTCTTGGACATGGGTGGGATGTTGTGCCCTTATTTATAAGTTGGGTGACATAGAATGATTTTCATGCTACTTTAATCACTTGTTGGTCACAGAACAGATTACTGTCTACATTTTTCCCCAATCCCTGCCTACACGGTCAACTCTCGGGAGTGTCTTATTGATGGAGTAATTAGCCTGAATGTCAATTTTCTCCAAAAGGCACTATAATGCTTTTCTTAGCATTGAGTTTTAATCTGTGACTTTGGCACCAGTCATTTGTCTGTGTTAGACCCTCTTGTAAGATGTTTGTGTCATGGGAAGAATATATAACTCCCAATTTGCAGTTATCTGCAAACTTGGTCAGCCAAAGGCCCTAGACATTAGCTTTACTTCTGAGAAGGAGATGCCAATTAGGAGTGATCTCATCATGGTACCCTGAGGTACCCCACTGATGATCAGTCTCTTAGTAGATGTGGCTCATCAGTTCTGTCTTCCAAGGCCCTGTCTACAAGCTAGCTGCTAATCCAGTGAGTTATGTAGTGATTTATGCCCAGTTTGGTGAGTTTGACAGCTATACCTAAGTGAGGTACTCTATCAAGTTCCTTAACTAGGTCCAGATCAGCAGCATGCACTGTTTACCCCTTTCCATTGCATTGGTAAACTTCTCAAAAAGGTCCAACAGGTTTAGTAGGCATGCCCTTCCCTTGACAAAGCCAAACTGGGTTGAGTCCAGTACCTGAAGGTTGCCTATGCCTTTGTTGTTCATTTCCATGATAATTTGTTCCATGGCTTTGCATATTAGACTAGTCAGACTAATACATTTGTAGTTTCTGTGAAGTGGGATAACCATTGCAGTCCCTCATTCTTATTGTACAAATCCTATTTTGAGGCTATAGTTCAGGAATTATTAAGCCTGTGGGTTTGAGGCATTGTATGTTTTCTAGTCTAAAGAGGGATAGTTAAAGTCTCCCATGAATAGGGTATTTAATGGTGAGTGTCTCCAATAGCTCTGTGTATGAACTATGGGATTCTAGGTCCATAGAGGATGACATATAGCTTGCTAGGATATGGTGTGGGAATTTGTCTATGGTGATTTTCATGAGGATAAATTCCAGAGCATTGCCCTGTTTAACCAATGTAGAGTTATGCTTGTTGTTAATATAGATTGAGAGTCCTCCACCTTTTTTCCCTGTCTGTGCAACTGCTGGACTTAATGTTGGAGGGCATTGAAGCTTTGCACTGCTGGAGTATTTTCTCTACATTTAACCCATGACTGAATACGGCACAGAAGTATATATTCTCCAGAGTGAGGACAGCTTGTATGGTGTGGAATTTCTTGTTTAGGCTCCTAGCCTATGTATGTTTTGGTGAGGGGAGCTTGATTGTCCCCAATGGGAGGTGGGGCTTGCCCACTGTCAAAAAAAAATTAAAGGAGAAGTGTGATGTTCAATATGTACTCTTCAGCTGCATTTTTTTCAGGGAGTGGCATGTCACCACTCTGCATTAAGACTGACAACATTTCAACAGGGAGCCAAACTGAAGTGTTACAACTGAAATCAGAATATTATATCAACATTAAATTAAGACAATAAAACATAGAAGAAAATCGCATCCACAACATACTAACTGGAAAATAGAATTTCTGGCAAAATATATCTAAAGGAAGAAAACCAAAGTCACTTAAACAGTCAAGCAGCTTAAACTGTAAATCCTTAAAACAAATTCCTGAAGTTCATGTAACATTTAAACCTGTGTATTTATAAAGGAAGAGAGTCTCGGATAAAGCTATGAAATACAGTAAGAGCAGTGCCTGTACCATTTGAGAGGCCTCCCACCCACCACCTCATGCTTTAGTATTCCCAGTACAGGTTCTCTCAGACATGGAGAAAAAGAATAAGCACTAATTGAACAACTATCTTACCTCCTCCAAGCCAGCATGAAAATAATATTATATGTCATTGTGAGAGGAAAAAACACACATTAGTGCAGCAAGTGCTGGATTCCTTTCTAGTAACAAGGAAATACATGCTTGAGCCCCTATGGCTTAGCAAATAAAACTAAAAGAAACATACCTTTGAGCAGCTGGTGAATGTAAACCAAAGCAATGCTAGCATTACAAAGACATGCATCTAGAGCGTTTGTCCCCATTCCTCTGCTGAAAATAGGCTTTGTTCCAAGTTGGACTTTGCTGGTTAACAAATGTTAAATAAAATATATAAAAAATATAAAAGTTAATTAACTGAAATATAAAGCTATTGAGAAAGAGCTAAATAACCTTACACTTAGGAAACCAATGGACGAAACAAACAAATATTAACATAGCCCTCACTACTCCACTACAAGACTACTTTAATTTATGAAGAAAAGAATAACCTGATATCAGAAAAAGAACAGAGAATCCAGCATGAAACAGCTCCTATGGAAACTTTGTAATCTTTAATAAGGAAAGACACAGATAATGTAAGTACCAATTTCCACTGAAAGGAATGGAAAACAACATTCCAAACTTAGGAAATGTTCAAAATAGTAGATATGGATAGTATATTTTATGATATATAACATATTAGATCCATGAACTGCATAATTAGACAATTTTTTTCAAGTCTTGTGGTTTTATCATTTATCAGGAAACTTTTTCCATTAGAACTACAGTTGAAATATCACATAGATGTCATGCTTAAAAGCATGATAATAGAGATGACCATTCTAATATGCAATCACTATTGTGAGACTCTCCTGTTTTGCACTTAAAGTCTTAGATGATGGTACTACAATGATTTCTACATTCACAGAGATACAGTAGCAGGGTTTAGGGTTGTGCCAAACACATTGGAGATGCAGAGGGATAAAGATTACTTAGAATGCTTTTTCAATGTCTTTTTTAAGATTTTGAATGATGGTTTTGGATTCAAATGCTATTGTTGTAACTGGACTTCAGATTTTCTGTCACAAAAGAGGTGCATTTCTGTAATGAAATAACAATATGCACACACATATTTATCCACATGAAAATCACCATAGACAAAGTCCCATACCATGTCATAAATATAATGGTCCCCTTCAGAGGATTGACTCAACTGAAAATCAAACTTCATATAGTCGAGACCTTATGATCAACTTTACAAGATGTTGAAACTTTTATATGGAGATTGCAGTACAGTAGGGATTGGGGAAATTACCCTCTTCCCCAATGTAGTGAGATCTCACAGTTGATATATATATATATATATATATGTATATATATATATATATATATATATATATATATATATATATATATATATATATATATATATATATATATATATATAATATGCAGGGGTGTGTGGGGGTTGTAGTGGAGCTTGACCCTGTAAAAACATAGGGTGGGATTTAGTAAAGCCTACACTGACTTATTTGCCATGTAGGCATAGTGGCATGGTGCTTTCATGGAAGTAAGCAGATGTGCGATCCAGTAAAGGGAGCTGAGGGGTGTGCATGAGTGCGCAAACACGGAGGTGTCCGTGGCATGCAAATCACCTCAAAAGCATGTGAAATTCTTGCAAATGAGGCAGGTAGAGTGATCAAGCAAGCAGATAGGCAGTCGTGCAGACCCTGTTTTGGTGTCCATAATGTAGATGGAAAACTTCCATGTACAGGATGCACAAATGACACCAGGAGTTATAAAAGTGTAGTTACAGTGGCGGAAATAGCATAGAGGACACATATATGTGCAAAAATAACCTCTGTGTGTCCAAACCATATGGAAAATAATGTAAAATATTTTTTTTTATACCCTGGGTATGTTTGCGTGGCTTGCTGCAGTGCCCAAACATGTCATTATGGAAAAAAAATAAAAATATTGGAAAAAACAGAAATTGTGAGTATGTAACAGTATGTAACAGTAATGTATTACATAACCCTGTGTGGAATATGTACAATGTAGGACTGCTGTGGTTGCTAATGAGGAAGGGCCTAAAACCATGTAGTTATCAGGTACTGTGCACCGATCTGTATGCAAATGAGCTGGGGTTACTGAATAGCACAAATGGGTATCTGTATCCACAGATCCCATCCATACTGGGAAAGAACCATGCTGGTGTCCTCAGAAGAGGTAGTTGACATCAAAAGAGGGTGTATCCTCAAATGTTTCAGCTCATTGGAGCTCAGCGATGCCTATTTACATGGCAAGCCCCTCTGCTTGCTGTATGTCTGGTCACTACTAAGCTTTGTATATCTTAGGGGAGTGTGTTTCAGCAGGTTTGAGCATGTTTGCATGGTGCACAGCCGTAATGAACATGACCTTCCATGGGGGCATGTCTGCTCACTGTTAAGCCTTGTTTATTTGTGCAGCACGGGTTTTGCGGCATGCCACAGTGCTCAGCAAAGAAGGCTGTCAAAAAAAAATTGGCTGAGAAAGCCAATGATATATTAATTACTGATGAGCCCTGTTTCATTTAAACTAGGGCCATTAAACCCCGTAATGATGTACTTGGCAAGTGGAATGCATTATAGCTAGCCAATCATGCAAGCTATACCTACAGCAGAGCACTATAAAGTATGCATACACCCTACAATCTGACTTTACCCCATACTTTTCACCATTGGAGTACAAACTTGGGAATTTTAACCTAGAGAATGCTACGGGCTGCTGCATGTCTGTTACATATGTATGTGCTAGATGCTGAGGTCAATGTAGCTGCCACTGATGCTGACCATAGGCCTATACTGAGAAGGAGAACAGTGTTCAGGCCTAGGGTAACATACCAGGAGCTAAATGAGATGGAGATTGTAGAGTGCTACAGGGTGGACAGTGACATACTTCAGCTCTACCGCCCTCAACTCAGACCCAGAAACAACAGAGGAGAACCCATCCCAGTGCAAACAAAGGTATGTGTAGCCCTTAGGATACTAGCTGCAGGTACTTTCCAAAGACCAAATGGGGACATGATGGGGTCTCACAGGCATCTACTTCCAGGTACTCCACCAGTTCCTGGATGCCATGCTACCACATGCCAGTGAGCACATTTATTTTCCCCACACCACTGAGGAGAGGGCCAGTGGTATGCGACTCTTCTACCATGTAGCACACTAACCTGAGGTACTGGGTGCCATAGATTGCACTCATGTACACATCAAGGCACCACCTGGTGAAGAGGGTAGAATCTATGTCAATCGCAAGGGGTACCACTCCATCAACTGCAAGGTTGTGTGCAATGCCCAGGGTATTATCATGAATTTGCATGCTGGTAGCCCTGGCAGTTATCATGACTCCCATATCTGGCATGCATCACAGCTGTACCAGATATTTGCTAGGGGAGACATCCCACATGGCCATTTACTTGGGGATGCTGGCTATGCATTGCAAATGTGGATGATGATACCCATCAGAAATACACACATACCCATCGAAGAATGCCATAATGAGGCACATGCACAAACCAGGAAAATCATAGAACATGTGTTTGGGCTATTAAAGTCACAGTTCTGGTGCCTTGATATATCTGGTGGAGCCTTGCAGTTCTCTCCAGCCACATGTACACAGATGTTGTGGAAACAGCTGCAGCAGGATCAACAAAGGGAAGGGACACACAGTCCTCCACCAGTGCCAAGGTCACCACAGCTGCACCCACAGAGGGACTTGGTGGAGGAAACCCCTGAGGCTATCCCTGTAGGCAGATGTAAGCATGCCCAATATGCCCTGGCCTTGGTCAAGAGACAATGCATAGAACATGCACTAACAACCTAGGAACCTGCGGACTGACACCTTACTCCAACTCACATACATATTAGTAAAAAATGATGCCAGCCAGCTCACACAACCTGTACCTCACCATGTATTGGCTGTGGACTGTGTGCATCAGACAGAGTCAGCCCAAACTACAGATCTGTCAAATGCTGCATTCGCAAGCTAAGTCACTCTCCTGTACACCACTTGTAACAGGTACTACAATATGGCAGCATATGTATGGACCTGCCACATGTATGCAAGGGAATATAGTGGGCTATATATAGTGTGCTACTGGGCTACTTGCAGAGATCTATAGTGGGCTACTGGGCTACATGTACAGCTCTAACAGACACTTGGGGCAGCAGATTCTCTGTTCACTAGTATGTGCCCAATAACCGGAGCTTTTCTCCTCGGGTCTCCACTGAAAATGGGCCACAAGCCCAGCTGGACTAACCCAGTTAACAAACAATAATAAATAAATAAATAAATAAATAAATAAATAAATTAATTAATTAATTAATAATAGCCACTAGGCCACATGGCTGGAAACTCCACTACAGTATTCCAGGGAGATGCCAAACAGTGGGGTCACAGGACAGTCACATTACTGTCAATGCCAGCAGAGCATTGGCTGGTCATCCCCCACCCCAAACACATCAGTGTTCCCATACAACTGCTGCTACAGAAAGTCTGCAATGGTATACCAGCAGACCAGATAGTTCCTCTATGTTGTTGATAGTGTGAGGAAGGAAACCTCTCTGTCTGGCGGATGGTGTGGCTCAGTGGGTCAGTTACAATAGCATGTGTGATGGTGCTGATGGTTCAAATCTGACAGCATCCAACACCTTTTGCATGAGGTACTCATATGGTGGTAGTTCCACAGACTGTCATAACCCCTCAAAGTGTTACTGCAAGAAAGCTGGACAAACCCAGAGTGAATGAAGGCATAAAGGGGCCATACCTACAGACAGACATTATACATGCTCTGAGTAACCTAGCAGGTGGCTAGTATAACAGCAGGCTGCAACAGGTCAGATTAGCTGAAAGATGTAAAGACCATCACTTAAATGCATCAGTAGGTACAACAAGTCAGTGACTGCTGTACAGTATAGCACCAGAAAACCACAAATGTATGAGGAACACAGCAGACATATGGGGCAAAATGCTGGACATTCTGCAAAAACATGTAAATGGAGAGGTATGCAGGCTGCCACCCCCATGTATGATGTTTCACCATGTACCCAAGTCACATCATACCTCTCAACCTCTTAGAGCAGGAAATCTGGCCAAATAAAGTGAATAAAAGTGGGACCAGGTCCACAAATTGGGACAGGTTTTAAATATTTGCTCTTACAAATGTAGAATGTCAGTAGAATAACAGGTTCTGAATTAGCATGACTCTCCTGATTTGCATGTCTGTCATTATTTATTTACTTCAGTCTTCACTGATTTGCTACTAATTTACCAGAAAACCACAATGTTTTGTGAAACAGGCCAAAAATATGAGGCAAAAGTCTGGACAGTCTGTGAAGCTCTGTACAGTTCTGAAGTTTGAGTCACATATTAAGGTCAGCAAACAGCCGGGGAATGCCTTGGACAATATCAGGAAACTGCAGTACTGTGGTAACAGGTGCATCACACTGGGCATGCTCCTACACTTAGCTAACTTGAGCCTAAGTCTGTTGCCTCTACCACCCAAAGACCTGCTATGTGGAAATATATCTGTACATACATACAGCTATGTATACATATCTGTCTCCCCCTATCCCTCTCATGCTTGATTAGTGTCTCTATCAGTATGTGGCACATATATATATATATATATATATATATATATATATATATATATATATATATATAGCTCTATAAAGTACAGTGATACATAGTGATACATAGACTCCCATTAAACTTCTACAGAACACATTTACATTACTGACATGGACAACTATATTTAAGGAGACAACCCTGTTATACACATTTATATAGTTATGGGTGGGGATGTATGAATGTTCCTACATACCCCTGAATGCTGGGGTTATCTGCACATACACATCACAACAGCTGTCAGATGGCACCAGACTAAGGCCACAACTGTACATAATCCACTCACCCACAGACCCCTGTGCCTGTGGGTTGTCACCCTTCAGACAGATATAGGTACGCAGGTGGTGTAATGTCCAATGGGTGCAATGCATGCTTTGGACAGGCCATATTGTCCCTGGCCACATGTCTGCCTATCAAACTGCAAACAGACACATATGGCCAGACTGGTAAGTGTACACACATAGCAGGAATATTACCGGGTATCCCTCTCCTAGGACAATAGATAAAATAACATTATCAAGCAGTATCATTCTGCAGGCCACACATGCTGTCTAACACAAGGCCACTTTGTGTACTCCACAAGTACTATCCCTGCATCAACATCTACAGCAGACATAACCTGTTGTGCATGTGATAGGTACTGTGAGTTATAGTGTGTAATACTAGATAGGTAGTAGTTCTAATCTCACATCCTCCAACTCTGTGTGTGTCTGTGTGTGTGTGTGTGTGTGTGTGTGTGTGTGTGTGTGTGTGTGTGTGTGTGTGTGTGTGTGTGTGTGTGTGTGTGTGTGTATCAATATGTCCCCTCACAGCACTATGGACATGCCCATATGGGCTGTCTCAGTGCAATAGTATGCATTTTATGGCCCTGTGACTGGCTGCTGCCCTCTAAATTCCCTCCTCTACAAGGCCTGCAGATGTCATCCACCTTAAGAGTACTGGCTGACAATCTAGCAACAGATAAACTCCATGGTGCATGCGATAAGGAGTACAAGCTATAGTGTGTGCAACTAGATACATACGATCTCTAATCTCACATCGTCCAACTCTGTGTGTGTATGTAAATAAATTCCCATGCAGCACTTCAGACAAGACTTAATGGACTATCGCTGTGCAATAGTTATGCATTTCATGCCCAGTAACTAGCTGCTGGCCTCAACATTGGCCTCCATTACAAAGCCTGCTGATGCCATCCACCTTAAAAGCACTGGCTGACAATACAATGTCAGTCAAACAGCATGGCACATGTGATAAGTACGGTGAGCTATAGTGTGTAATACTAGATAGGTAGGGGTTCTAATCTTATAACATCCATGTGTGTGTAAATATGTCCCCTTACAGCACTAGAGACATGCCCATGGGGCCTACCCCTGTATATTGGTTATGCATTTTATGGCCATATGATTAGCTGCTGGCCCTAAATTGCCCTCCACTACATAAGCATAACTGATGTCCGCCACCATCTAGAGTTGTACATGCAGAATACCCAGGTGACATGTATCAAAGGTAGTAAAGTGTGTCACAGGGTATGAAAGCATGATGTCGCTGACTGTACCCAGTGTCCCTGATGCACTGTTCTACACATATGTACCTAGGGAGTCATGCACGCATACTGGCATACATTGTTGACATCATATCTCTGCTGTGCTGCCTTGCCATCCTGTGCTGCTGTATTCCAGCCATGTGCCCATAGCTGAACCACTCAAACTCCTTTGACAAAAACATACACAGGTCCGTGACACACCTGTCATTCTGTAACACTACTGCCAGTGTACCATCAGGCAACAAAGATACACAATGTTTGATGTGTAGCACTGACACATGCCTACATACAGTACCTGCCGTGGCCCACAACTGCCATGGCATAGCAGTACTGCACTATGCAAACACATGTAAAGTTATATAGTCACCCTGTGTATCAGACACATAAGGTCCCTGCATCAATGGCACGGATGGCAGGGATGTTGAACAGATATCATCACATGCACAAGGTGTGATGTGGGGGTGCCAGAGGCCCAGGCTGTGCCAAACAGTTGAGAGCATGTGTGTGAGTCAGGAAAGGGTGCTGGTAACATGGGCCATGGAGAGGTGCTGTGTGTGTGTGTCTCTAGGTGACCTGCATGTGACAGTGGTGCAGGAATGTGTGTGTGTGTGTGTGTGTGTGTGTGTGTGTGTGTGTGTGTGTGTGTGTGTGTGTGTGTGTGTGTACACAGTCAAGCCCATTGCTAGCCCTACACATGTGTATGATGGACAACTATGGACCGTACATGGTAGAGTGGACAGTTCACCACCTCTGGCCATAAACACAGGAATGGGCTTCACCAGGAGTAGCAAGGGCAGCATCATGCCCGAGATCAGTTGCGGTGCTAGTATCAGAACAGGAACTGCTGTCTGCTGGGCCTGTGTCCCCCATGGGACTGCCCAGGACCACATTCTCATGACCTGCCATATTGTGGTGTGGACAGCACACTTGCATCTGTAGTGCTGGAGGTACTGCCACTAAGGGAACATAAGTGGGCATGGTCACGTAGACTCCCAGAAGATAGTATTGCTGGCCTACATCCACATATTCGACACCCAACTCCAACCACTTGTTTCAGCACAGACAACTTGCGCTCAAAGACAGACACTGTCCCAGCCCACTGTTTGTCCACTACATCAGTGAAATATTCCACAGCATCACCAATGCGGTGGAGGCAGTCACAGATGTCAGACTATGCTGTATCCATAACCCTAAGCATCCATCTGGTGTTATGTTCAGATCATACCTGTGCCTCCATGACAGCCAAAAACATGCAGCGAGTAACCCGCGATGTGACAGCTGCAACAGGAGGCGGATGAACAGCAGTCCTCCTTCTTGCACCCCTGTCAATTTGCCTGTGTGGAACCTTGTCAGCTCTCTGGCTATAACCAGTGTTCACATAGATACATAGATACATAGATACATAGATTAACCTCACACTCACTGATGCCATAGTTCTTACACTGTCCTGTACTATATCACCACTCTCTGTCCAATATGTGTGGCCTCTGGTGACTGTGGGCATACTGATTGTGTGCAGGGCAATAGGGGTAGAAGAGGGATGTCAATCTCTGGGATGGATTCAGCCACTGACAACCCCACCTGTGCCTCATTATGGTCACCATGATCATCAGAGTCCGATGAGAAACTGACATCAGGTTGTAAGGGGGACAGATTCCAATCCCCCTGTTCACCTGTGAGAAACAAGACAAAAGCAGTATATTACCACCTGCACTATTATGTAAGGCAATCCACACAGACTCATACAGATGAGGATCCACAACTGCATTACATGTCCCACATCTTCTCATCTCTGATCCCATTACAACACACAAACTCACAACATGCATAGATAACCCAGGCCCTGTATAACATGCACATCTCCTACATCCAAGTAATGTTGCCGGTACAATACACCTGTGAGGCATGCAATATGACAGTCTAAGTGATAGAACTGCACATAAAACCCAGTACACCTATCTTGACAATGGTGTGCCAGTAGTAGTAGCACTGCCTCAGGTATGTACCTTCTCCCTGTTGTGTTTGAATGGGTATCTTGGAGTAATTGCTTCATGTATAGTAGGCAGCATAGTTGCTGGTGATGCCTGTGCACTGGCCCAGCAATCAAGGAGCCTCAATCCTCACCACTAACACCAGTGAGGGGCATCCATATAGGAAAAGGATAATAAATACACACACAGTAAAATACAATTTCCATTAAGAGCACACAGAGATCACAGTCAGTCTGGGGCTGGTTTCTCCATTTCTCTCCAAGTCCCCAATAAGAATCACCACTGGCACAGCCATAGGATCCAGATCTCAGCCTAGTGGGCAAGCTAAAACCTCCAGCACCCTCTCTGTCCAACCAGTGCTTTATGTCCCTGCCAAAGTAGGTGACACACACAGTTTGAGACAAGAGTTATATACAATCACACAGACACTCCTGGGGAATACTGGCACAGATTCTCCAGCTGTGCCTCCTTTCTGCCCAGACTATACGGTAGTACCAGCTGGCACCACCCACTAATATTTATCAGCTATTTAAAGGCCCTTATTAAAAAGGGTGCCCAATTATTACTGTGCAATATTATTATCCAAATGGTAAGTGTGACTGAACAGCAAAGCTTGAGTATCACTATGTACATGCAATGTACAGTTAGAGCTTAAATTATCTGTATACAAAACAGCCACAGTTGAAAGGTTTAAAATATTTAATAATAAATAATAAAAATGCAAGACAATACTTCTTACTACACGGTGCTAGTGAATAGTTCAGAGATCACAGAGAAATGTTTAAAATAATACAGTAAAAAAGTTCTGAAATCACAGAAAAACACTTAGGCTAATCTTCCTAATTCCTAGCTATTTCTAAGAGAAACACTAAAGTCTAAGATCCTACTTATATATAGACACACGCAGTGCTGGTGATGTTGAATATTCTCAAGATAAATGCTGTAATCCTCTCATTCCTTCTGCCCTTAAATTGATAACACAGTACCACTGATTCATTTTAGATTACATTATTTTTTTCTGGTTCCCAGGCTAACAGACTGTCAGAGGTTAATAGCCCCTTTGATCTTGCAGCTGTTCAGGAACCAGAGCAATAAAATAAATTATACATGCAAATTCTAGCCATTAACTCTGGCCTCAAAACAAT
This sequence comes from Protopterus annectens, assembly GCF_019279795.1. Classification (NCBI taxonomy): domain Eukaryota; kingdom Metazoa; phylum Chordata; order Ceratodontiformes; family Protopteridae; genus Protopterus; species Protopterus annectens. Next base: position 1,923,350,131 of record NC_056733.1, on the reverse strand, counting down.
AGGCAGAATTCCTTCATCCAGACATATCAGCTCCGAGTTTTGACATCATAGAATTGACTTGTAAGCTTTGTTACAGCAGAGTACACTGTTGTTACATTTTTGCAGTTCCACATTTAACACCATTTTCCCATTTAAGAGAACATGTTTGTGGCTTATATTAATATTTACAAATGACAGAATTATCTACAAAATTCTATCTGGCTAGGCTGGCAGCCTTCACCTGTCTTCACATTTCTCATAACTGTAAGTGCAAACATGTTAATATTTGCACAATTGCACACCTGTCATTCCCTAGGCTATGCACTGTAGCTAACTGCTCCAAAATGGAACATACAACTATTCTACTCTGGCTAAGCACAACAGCTGTGCATAAGGCAAAATGGCAGCCCTTAACTTTCATAGGGTATACAACAGCATCACACTTACCAGGTACAGAACAGTGAACTCCAGCCACACCTGATGGACCTATGAAAAGGTGAGGGAGAGTTATTGTCAGCAACACCAAATGTTGCAGTGTTACAAGGTAAGATGTGTGCATATCCATATATTAGCTGCTGTACATGTGGATATACACACATCTTACAAGGAAGATGTGTGTATATCCACATGTACATCAGCTAATATGATACTGGCTATATTGCTGACATTCTGAGCATGTGTGCGTAACTGTGGGTAAAAGCCAACCACCCTCAATGCAGATAGACCTGATACTCATGTAGAGGTCTGTAGAGCCTGCCACAATGACTCCTAATGTATTGTACTGGTGAACACAGTAAGCTTACCTGGATGCTCCTCTGATGTGGATGCTGTGGCACCCACCTCCAGAATGTATGGCCTGATGGTTGGCTGAGAGCTGTTGGTTGATCCTAGGTTCACCAGGAATTCCTCTGCTGCTGAGAGTGGTTGTTCTGTTGCAGGCCCTTCACCAGTGGCAGCATGATCGTTGGCAACAGCAGCTTCCCTCTGACATGCAACATTGGCCATATCTGTGGCCTGGTGTCTGACCTGCTCGAATGCCCTGTCCTGTTGGCCAATATAATTAACAGCCCTCACAAGGCCGGCCCACAATGCTGCCTGCTGTTCATGATTGTGGTGACCCCTTGATGACAACCTTTGATGATTGAGTCTGAGGGCATCCAATATAGTGTCATTCTCTGCAGATGAAAATGAAGGATATCTCTGTCGGTACATTGTTCCTGTAAGACAACAAAAGGGGAACACATTACAGGACCAGATACATGGATCTCCACTATGTACAGCCCCTACACATCCATAATGGCCTGCACTATCCACTGCTCCCTCACACATCATACCCCACAGTTTGGCAACTCACTACATGTATGGCTATCACCAGGATATTGTATGTTTCTACACTCATCACTGCAGTGTACTGTGGTGTGTCCTCTATGGGCAAATCGCCACTCATATGTCATATGGCCACTGTCAGACAAATAGCAGTGTGCTATTCCAACAACTATATGGGGACAGTCCAGCAACACCAGTGTGCCACAATGACAGATAGCAATACAAACCTGCTGCAGTATATGCTCCCTGTAGGCATTATACCTCTCAACTATGCAGATGTTTGCAGAATGTCACCATGTTTGTCTCATAGATGTAGTTCTCCTTGCACAAACTTGTAGATGTCTGACAAATGGTTGTCCACTGATTGATGGTTGCTGTCAGAAAATTGACACAGAATCTGTTACCTGTCAGACCCCTCAGAAAACACTTATGCTACAGTAATATCTGTTAGTCTATTCACATTCTTACTTTGCATGGCCAGTATGTATACTCTGTCACTAAGTTTGGGCATTTGTCCCCCCATTAAATATGGCTTTGTCCTGATTTCTTACTGTAGGAGGTTGAGAGGTATGTTAGGCATAACTCCCAACCAGAGAGGGATGAATGTCCACAAAACAGTGACGTAGCCAAAGTACATCAGGGACATTAAGGAACACTTTTACAATGTTAGTACTATTTATGTGTGACACTGACAGACTAAGAGGAAGTGAATTACAGTACATCATTTGATGTTACAGGAGTGTACACCCTTACTTAGTGTCACTATGTCTTATGTGTAATCCACTATCTTTCCTACAACAGCTGACCACTGTAGGAGGGATGGACAGGGACAGAGCAGAGATGTGATTCAAAGCAGGGACAGTTGATAGGCATGCCTGTAGGTGTTGGATAGCAGAGTATCACTGACATGTCATTATCATAGATCAAATACAAGCCTACTGTTTTAATCCCCATTTCACATCCATCCATCCTCCCACCTGTATCCTGTCTTATGGGTAAATGTGCATACCTGGTAGAGTGATGTATTCCTATTTTTGAAGCATTCCTCTGCAAATGTTTTGCACATACACTATTTGTGTGAGTAAAACAGCTGAATTGCACTATCATTAGCCAATGACATGGCACCACAGTGCAATATATAAGGCCTTCATGTAGGCCTTAGCCCCTTTCTTAATTTTTGAGATGGACATTACTGAGGTGTGAAAACTACAGTATTGCAGAGGATAAGTACACATACTGTCCACTGTAGAGAAGTATGAAGTATGTCCACAGTTTTGCTAGTCTTAGTGTCCCATGACAGTGTGGCCATCTGGCAGTTTACTGGCAAACATTGTGGGTTGAACTCAAAAAGAGGAGAGAAACATGTGAGTGTCACACTTCATATCCATCAGAATATGTATGTTAATGCAGTAGCTGCTATTCTATCAACTTACTATCTTTGTAGGGGCAAACTGTGAAACATGTAACTATCTATGGGCATTTGCCCCCTCTTTATGTATGGTTGTGTCTGGATCCCTTGTTATAGGGGGTTTGGAGATATGGTTGGTCTGTAATAGCTACCTTAACATACAGACATGTATGCTCCAGGCTGCAGCTGCTGCTGCAGCCTAGGACACACGGGGGGGGGGTCTGAACACTTTGGAGGTCAGCAAGCTTATGTATAATTGTGGTAGCCGTGTCATCTCTGTCATTACAGAAGGACCAGGGTAAGGGTACCCATTACAGTCCAGTCGAGGCATGTGCTTAAGGTACATTTGTTATGCAACAGTGCCAATAGAAGAGTAGTAGGTGACATATAGTTAGGCTATATGAATATATGCAGTGTGTCCCTACCTGCAGGCTTGTGACTTGCAAAACTGGGTATCAGATAATTCAGTAGCAGCAACCTAAGGGGATTAAAACTGCATGACTCAGTCATTACTTGCTGTGTTAACAACAATGTAATTGAAGTGCAACACACTGGATTCAAACCCAGGACTGTGTGTGGCAAAATGCTCTGCATGTAAAGCATTTAAGAGACTGAGCTACTGAGTCAATGCTTAAACAGCTGTATTTGCCAGATATATGTGCTAACATACAGGCTGTGATACACGTCTGCATCCATCAGTATGTGCATGGCTTTCAAAGGCAGTTGTTCTGCAGTGTGTCCAGTTTGAACATATGTACTGTGCCATTGATGCCTTAGCGGGTGTGTTTCAAGATGTTGCAGGTAAAAGGGAACATTTACTTGCTATCCCAGGCCTCACATACTGCCATTATTATTTATTTGGCTGTCTACTGGTGTATTTTTACATCAAAGTCCCAGGTACACTCCCATTTTTCACATTAGGTTTGATTTCAGTCTGTCAGTGGCAATCAGTATGTATTGCTGGAAACACCAGTTTTAATTAATATCTGTGTGGCTAGTGGGTTAGTACAGTAGGCTGTAGTTGACAGAGGCCTGGGTTCAAAACATGGCAGCAGTGATTAGTTTTCTACATGTGCCTAACACTGTGAGAAACTCATAGGATCATTAAGGCACATTAAAGCTAATTTAAGTGGATTTGCACAGTGCAGTGTGACACGCATTACGGCACTCTGCTTAGCTCCATGCAAACTTGTGCTAAAAATTAAAAAGAAAACAAAAAGGGTGATAGGACAGTGGTGAAATGGGGTCAAGCAGGGGGAAACATAGTGAAAGACAGGTAGGGATGTGTAGGAAGGGTGTAGGAAAGAACCATAGCTTTCCATTTATTGTACAGCAACAGCTGCACATTTTGAGAGATTCTGTGGATCAATTTGGACTCTCAAATCCCAGAGAGAGAGGTGAGGACAACATAAATGTGTTGACAAGCCAGTTGGACCAACTTACGTGTGTCCGGTGGATATGTGTGTGAAATGGAGAGCTATGTATGGGGGCATTTTTTTTTTTTTTTTTGTGGGACAGGTGAATGTTTTTTTTTTTCTTGTTATAAAGAGAGTGGAATGTTGGGGATGGGATATAGGTACATGTGGGGAGGTAAGTTAGGTAGGAGAGGATGCAATTGCAGGCAGACAAGACAGATGAGACAGTAGACAGTGGTGGTATGTGACACATGAGGGGTAAATACTTTGGATGGGGAGGATGTTGTGAAATTGAAATGCATGTACCTCCAGACAGCAGCAGTGTGACTGAGGTCCCCACCCATGGGCAGTCAACACTGCTCTTTCACTGCCCTAAAGGTGGCTGTGCTGGAGGCTGGGTGCCAGTGCCAGCACGTCCCACCAGGTTCTCCAGTCTGCCCTCAATCCGGTGCAGGTAATGTTCATAGTTCCTATGAACAATCCTACACACCACATCTGGTAGTCGATCTTGGGTGACTACCGTTCCTCTGCCACTGCTCCCAGGTGGTTCCAATCAAAGGTGGTGCAAGGCCAGTAGAGGGGGCTCCACCACCTTGCATCCCAGACATGCTGGGACCCACTGCCATGGCTGGCTGAGTTAGGGTAGGCGGATCAGCAGGAACCATCCTACCCTGACGTGCTGTGGTTATGGAGGTAAAGCAATACATATAGGCTAGTTATGAACAAAACCATTGTTAGTAATAACAGCATGCCATAACTTTGGAAATAACCCCATTACATTTTAATGCATATTATGTGAAACACAACAATAAATAACAGAACAGTCAGTATATTAACAGCATGCCAGTAACAGTTATGGCATAAGACCAACAGAATAGGTAATTCAACAAGATATGTTAATATGCAGCCATTGTAATACATAACAATAATAAAACACATGCCCCAAAATAAAGTTTATGGATCAACACATATGTTAATAGTAAACCATAACCAATGAATAACAATAATAAACAATAATAAATATTTGAATATAAGGGGTGGGGAGAGAGAGAGAAATACAGTCCATTAATACCATTATAGGCTATATACCTGACAACACTATGGCTATCTACTCTACAGGTCTGTCCTTTATTTATATGTTAAAGTGCCCTGTAGCTGCTGTAGCATGTGCATACCTCTTATGCTATCCACGTGGGACAGTATGGGCCAAGCAATAAGAACTACAGGTATGCAACTACACAGAACACCTGCACATCAGGTTTACCTGCATAACTGCCAAGATGTACAGTGGGCTGATGTAGTGTTACTTTTTTATTTACATAATCGTCAATGATACATCTGTGACAGAGGGATTACGCAACAGTAATTGCATTCTATGAGAGCATGACACTTGAGAGACGTGTATGTGTACAGTACAGACAGTAAGCAACTATCATGCTTTGCTTGACAGGCATGGGGATAGAACCCAATAGCAGTCACTGTAGAGGAGATCTGCATCAAATGTATTAATTGACTACAGCAACCTTTAACACACTCCAGGCATGCATCCATACCAAAGTTTCCACATTTTATTTATTTTATTTTATTGTTATTATACTTATTTCCTGTATTTTATGCTGCATTTTCACATTCTTGGTAATGACTGTAACAATCTGTGACATCTAAACACACAATAATATACTCATAATATGGGATACCACCCCTATTTACCTGTAGTTCCTGTGGAGAGAATATCTCTAAGCATTACATGACTGATACTGTAATAATTAGATCTACATAACACTGAATTCGAACTCTGGTCTGCATGTGGCAAAAATGTACTTCATACATAGCATTTAGCAAACTGCACTACTGAGCCACTGCTGATTACTGACTGACTGATATTTGCCTACAGCTCACCTGGCACCAGAATATGACCCGCTAATAGTGACACAGTTTTATACTTGACTGCAGTGACAGTTGAACACACATGCATGACATTCAAGCATGACAGAGATACTAGGTAAAGTATACACTACTACATAGAATGCAGGTATACACAATACATTGTTAGTGTGTTGAAATATCTGTGAAGTCAGCAAACAATATCCGATTATGGGTTATTATTTGCAGTCTATAACTAGTACACTGTTATACCTGACTGCAGAACCAACCGGCTCACTGACATAACCCACACTGTAAAAGTTGCAGACTCCAAATCTGACTTCAAAGCAGTGACAAGTGGAGTACCACAGGGTTTCATCCTGGGACCTCTCCTGTTTGGTATCTACTTCTCTGAAGTACAGGCTAACACAGAAGACCTCTGGCTAATGAAGTTTGCAGATGACTGCAAACTAGGAGCCATAGTCAAGTCCACAAATGATGTGGACATCCTACAAAAGGGCCTCGCTGAGACAGATGCCTGATGTCAAAGCCATGGCCTCAAGCTCAATGCCAAAATGTGCAGTGTCATCCCCTTTGGTAAAAACTCTGTATCCATGAACTACCACATAGGCAGGAATCTACTTAACACCAAATGCATGATAAGAGACCTTGGGACCCAGGTGGACAGTAGTCTCTCCTTTGATAATCACATTGCCACAGTAGTCAGGAAGTCCTTCTATGTGGCACACTTCATCATAAAAGGGTTCTCATCCAGGAAAAAAGAGGTCATTGTTCCCCTCTACTCGACACTCATTAGATCCATTATAGAGTACAATGCCCCTTTTGGAATGCACTGCACAAGAGCCGCAGCTGGAAAGGCCACAGAAGTACCTCACAAAGAGGATTACTGGCCTCAAACAAATGCCCTACACTGTCTGCCTCAAAAAACTCCAGCTTTACTCCGTAGCATATCGCCTACTCCAAGGTGATCTCTGCCTAACATATAAAGCTATGTCAAACCCAGAGCTGTTGGACATGCTACACCTAAAAAAAATCCCAATCCCTCCGAGCTACACACTCTAGGGACCTAAACCTTGTCACCACAATAAACAGGACATGCTGGAGGGATAGATTCCTGTCCCAGAGACTTCCCATACTCTGGAACAGGCTACCCATCTATGTCAAACAAAGTTCTTCATTAGCACTCTTCAAGAAAATTCTTGATGAGTGGATGGGAAATAAGAAATACACCCTGGGGATCACTTCTGTATCTCTGCTTGACAGTGGCATAAGAAAATAACTTTCTTGGGTGGTATAAGCCAAGGAACCTTGTTGGCTAAGCTTACGTAGGCCCTTGGGCCAATAGCCTAGTACCTACGTATGAACCTATGAACCTATAATACCATTGGACAGTGCAGGGAGTGTGTTACTCATCTGCAGACACAGTTAGCATCACACTCTGTACACTGATTCAGTAAACATGTTCCACAGCTCTTCCACGGCAACACACCATGATTAATATGCATGGTGCCCTCCTAGGAGGGAACCATGTATACAGACATGGTAACATTCTGTGTAGGCTCTACACTATGCCTGCATGGATTTTATTAAATCTAGGTAATAGATTTCTGTTGTTTTGTGTTGTTCACTTTTTTAGAAAGTCACTTATATGGTCTTGACCATATGAAGTTTGACTTTTTATTCAGTCGATCTTCTGAAATAGATACAAATATATATATATATATATATATATATATATATATATATATATATATATATATATATACACACACACACACACACACACACACATATATATATATATATATGTATATACGTGTGTGTGTGTTTGTGTGTGTGTGTGTGTGTGTGTGTGTGTGTGTGTGTGTGTGTGTGTGTGTGTGTGTGTGGTGCATGGAGTGCTGTGATTATGCTCAGATATTCAGAAAAAGACAAATCAGTTAAATGCTTCTATAGCGTAAGACTTCACTATAACAAATGTTAAGCACCCCTGCTTAACTTGTTAAGGCTAAATCTTAGGCTAAGCAGTCAGATCTGCTAGTACTGACCAACAAAAACAGTGGCACACCAATAATGTTTTTCATCCTCTTATGAACTTATATAAGGTTGTCAGAATAACAAGATGTGTGTTTGCTTGTATTTTCTGAAAGATACAACATCTGAAACTCAAATGTATGTAATTATTTAATGACTTCAATCCTCAGTGATTTGCCAGAAAACCAAAGATTTTCTGATGAACAGACCAAACATATGAGGCAAATATCTGGACATTCTCTTAAAATCTGGACATTTGAGAGGTATAGCAAGGTGAGTGCAAACATAAGGGACCATGTTACTCTATCTTTCTTACAGCAATCGTTAAGTCTTTTATGGTTTTGAAAGCTGGCAAAACATTTAGTTTTTTTGCCTATAGCTAGTAATACATGAAGCAGATAAAGCTCCATTCACTACAAAAAAGTATGATCAGAACTCTAATTATAAACTTTAATTATGTGTTTTCAACATGGATGCCATGATTCACATCTTGAGCTTCATTTTTGAGGCGAACTTCTTGGCATGCATGTCTCAAACACATAATAGGTTGGGTAGGATCAGCAAACCCGAACATAATCCTCTAAATAATGTGTACATGGGTGGATATAATTTCAGAAAAAAAAGCAGGCCTGATGCAGATTTGCTGTCAGCTTTGTAGAAGTCACAAAAGGTGCAGAACATATTCAACATCTGTTCGTTTAAAAGCAAATAAATGATATTAACATAATGAAGGAAGTATTACAAAAAGTGTTAAGAAATGTGTGCAAAAGAAGTCTAAATGGGTGCCACACATCTGCTTTGAAACTAGCACCTGTTAATGATGTTGAAGACATCTGCCTGCTCTTAGCAATTTCAGCATGACAGTTGGCTGGCAAACAAGTATGGTATGGAAAGGAATGGTTCACCGCATTGTTGACAAACAGTAGAGCAGAATGATTATAAAGCATGCTATTCATAGCAGAAAGTTATCACATGGGCCTTTTCTTATGTTAACAAATAAGGAACAACTGTAATATTATGACATTTAATTGAGCTTAATACTATTACTAAAATCAAGCTATTCCAACTTGCTAACATTTGCATGATCTCTGTTTAATGATTAAATCCATGGGCATAAGTTTCAAACCTGCAACACATCCACTTCAGAAATTCTCTTATTAACCATTACCTTGTAGTCTGAGCCACATAATACAATTTGATTGCATAAGAAACAGAATTAGTAAAGTGCATCTGTAATAAAAGTCAGCAATCCTCATTGTTATGTTGAAAGAAAGAATCCAGATGCATTACTCACATTTGTAAGAAACAGATGGTTGCTAGAGTATATTGAAAAGGAAACTATTTATCATTATCTTGTCTCATCTTTTCTAACATCTGTGTTTTATGAGACAGTGAGCTTTCATTCCTTGATTTCATCACTTTATGAGTGATTCCATCTGTTCACATTTCATTGGAATAAAAAAAAGTAGATTCTTTTGGAGGCAAATCTCTCACATCCTACCATGTACTAGGATTCACCTAATACTCCCTTAATCAAATCAAGTCTGCCGAAACTACACCTCAAGTAAAGGGAATTTCCCATGCAGAGCTCTCATTTGAAGATACTGAGTACATACAATATATGTAAGAAGCAAATGTCAGACAGAAAGCTGGCATACGAAAGGGTAAGGAAAATGTACAAAACTATTTTCTTTCAGAAAACTTGAAATGTATATGAAGCAGATTATAAACAAGCGAAAAGAGGAAATTACAGTGCATCTATGGAAGTTTATTGCGGTCAGTTTGGAATAAGAAATCACAACTAAAAAGGGATAGAGTAAGGTCAAAAGTCAAACAGCATCAGGAAGTGTTATAAAATAAAACCTGCCAGACTAGATAAAGCCAGCAGTCCTTATGATTTTATTTTCTATATTTCTTGTCTATGGGTTTTCCAAGCACATTAAAAAAATAGAAGCAGAATAGAAAAAAACAAATCTTTGAGGACTTGATAATTCAGTGATAGTCATAAAGACTCAGTCAGCTTACATTTGGCATCACATTCTATCTTAGATGTATTATTTTATCAATTGACTTCTGAGTGGACAGTCTATTTTGAGCAGACCATGGTGTCAGCCCCCCTAACATATGATGCTGACCTGATGGGAAAACATCTTAATTATTTTATGTAAGCTTTGATGCTTAGAGATGGGTCATCATTTTAAAGATGAGTGTGAATTACCAGATGTTTCACGGAGATAGCACAGTCAACACAATAACAGAATTCAATGATATGTGAAATATATGAAAGGCAATTTGTGAAGCCAAAGGCAACTGTTTACTACAAGATTGGCAGCTTATCTAAACATGTAGTGAAATGGATGGACTCAGGGGGTGCTAATAACGCTGTATCTGCCATCATACTCTGTTTCTATGAATATTATGATCTATTATCAGTGAACATTTTCTGAATTTTTATATTAAGATTTTATTTTTTTACCCACTGGGAGAAACTAAAGGAAAATATGCACATGTATATGAGGTTTATGGCTTTTGTGTTTGAGTTATTTCTTCAGTAGAACTGCTTCCATAAAATTTTTCTACTTATTAGCTACTGCAGCTGATCAGTGCTTGATAGCTCTGTTCTGCATGTACACATCTCACAACAAGAAGCTACCTTTATGTCAACAAATAAATTACAAAGACAAATCAGTCAAACTATCCTAAATATCAAAAAAGAACATAGGAACACATCTGCCTTTAGAAGCTTGCAAATAGACTAAAAGAAAAAAATATTCAGCAGCCTTCATAATACCTTCAATTAAAATATAAGCATCTGACTGTTTTAGACTTCAAAGTCATGAGGTGGTTATCTTGTCTTTCCTGTACATTGCTCACTTTTCTTTAGAACAGAGATAATTTGGTGAGTTCATTTCTATCTTCATTCATTCATTCACTGGGATCTCACTAATGTATCCATTTGAGTAAAAGTTGTTTTGTGTAGGAGTTTTTCTTAATGGAGATTGGAAGTCATCTAAAGAGAGTCTAACATTAAATGATGGTATACTTTTTCCTGAAATAATGCAAACCCAAAACGAATTGATTTCTAAAAATAATCGGTTTTCATACTGCCTTAGTCTGTTTTTCAAAAGAAACTTTAAGTACAAAACTGCAAGTTACAATACAGCCAGTTTGTAAATTGGCACTTTACCTGATAACTAAAAGATTATGTCATCAGCAAATAAGATCTCTGAAAATATGTTGCCTCATACTGATTCACGATTTCAGAGTTGTGTAGTAACTCTAGAAGGACAACATGTGTTATTACAGAACAAATATATTATAATGAAAGAAATCTAACAAAAAATAAAGAAAAAAATGAATATAAAAGTTTTTATGTCTCCAGCTGTTGTGACAGTTTTATCTGGCAACATGTGCAAGGAAAGATGTAATTCATTAATACACTTATTTTTTTCCTTAATGGTACTTTGGACAAAGGTATTTTTTGAAGGTTCTGCATGGTTACATTGCAGAAACTAAATTAATAAAATATAATCTGGATGCTAAAATATACAGATTATGTTGCAGCATACATTTATAATATAGAGAAGTAACATGCACTTTGCATTCACATAATATATCACATAACAAGCAGCATTTGCTCTGCTAGAGTTATGAAATATACATATATAACAATTTGGCAAATGCAAAGAATTTGGAGGTATGATCCCATGCCCAGACCAAAGTTCTGGAGCAGAAAGAGTTCTGGGAAGCACTTTCAATGCTGCAGTTAGAGAACTGTGAATATTATATTTGGCATTATTATTCTGGCAAACATAAGCAATAGACAGGTAAGAGCCAGTGCCAAAAACTAATTGCTGAAGAAACAGACATGAAAAGAAAGTCATTTGCATACCTAAACTCTGGCCTTGTCCTAAGTCAGCAGATTTTTTTACTAATAAAGGAAAAGCCGCTGAACAATTATTTTATTCAGGGTAAGCCTTGTACTTACCAAAATTTCCTTTCCATAAACATACTAGATACCTAAAAAGCAGATTATATACAATGTGAACATGTTGATTTCCTGGTGTCTCTCAATAAATAGGTTACCAGAAATGTGCTATATAACCAGGCACAGAGTGATACAGTACAGGTAAAATGATATCAAACCTATGTGATAATCATCATCCTGAAAAATAAAATAGAAAGTTCACAGTGAAGATAAGTTTGCCCAGATATCCTTTGGAATTTAACACACTTACATTGCCATACCTTAATGCCAAATTTTATTAATGGCTACTTGCTCTCTTTGTTACAGAGTTGGAGACACTCTAATGCTGCACTAAAAAAAGAGTGCAGCACCCCCCCCCCACACACACACATGCACACACAACAATACAAGTTTACTTGTTGGAGTATTCATCAGAAAACTTTAGGATATAAAAAGGTTCCATACCAGTCCCTCAGAAAAAGGAATTATTTAATTTAGCATAAATGATTAACTCTGTAATTCACTTGTCATGCTAATATTGTGGTATCACGCACTGAGAGTCCTTTCTAAAATCTCATTAGTAAATATATCAGATTAAAGAAAGTGATGATTCAGCTTAGACACACACACAACTGTAGGCTGAAATGGAAGAAAGTAAAGGAAACCTTCTCAAACTTGTGCATATTTCAGCAAGTGTTAAGCTGCTTGATTGCTGGCAAAAGGGTATTAGATTTATGTCTGTATGCAAAAAGAAGCCTGGATCCTATGCTTCTGATAACATCTAAAAGGATCTGTAAGTGCTACCAGCTTTTAAAGAGAAACAAAAAATGAGACTGAAATGATCTCACGCTTGCTATAAGTGAGAGGAGAAGTCCTGAAAAGAGTTGCTTGCATACATTACAGTAATCCTCATGCAAGTGCTTAGTTTCTACAAGGCAGAAGACAGAACAACCAGATTTTATTATTAATTTTAAAAAGAAAATACATGAAACTATCCTTTAACAGTCATGTTAATTACTGAATTATATGTTTCACTATCATTTACTGGGATAATAATTAATTCCATAACCTTGAAAGGCATCAGCAAACAAAATATCATACCTTGCTCAGATGGAACACAAAAGTCTATCTAATATATCTAAATGTTATGACAGTGGCAGCACAACACACTTGTGCAAAACATTACAGAAAATTATAAAAGTCATAATTTTTGCTACGTATCCTACTCTACACCAGTGTTTGGGATTCTGTGATGGTCAGCTGCCTGTTCAGTGCCAGGATTCGTGAAATCATCCTTGCAGCAACAAGTACCATTATGACTGTCATAGTTCATGTTGGTCTGAATTACCTGAGACATACCTCACTGGACTATATGAAGAGAGACATGCTTGGGCACTCTGAGTATGTATCCCAGGCAGGTATGTCCCTAGCCTTGAGCAGCATACTACCCACACCTAAAATGATGCCACAGCATAAACAAAAAAAGATTGATTTCAATAATTGGCTCAGCTTTTGGTCAGGAGATCCAGTTCTTGTCAGGCTGGGAAGCCATGGTTGACAAACCTTGCTGTTTTGCCAGAGATGGTTTGCACCTGGCACCTCTAGGCTTTTGGCTGCTGGCAAAGGCTCTTGACTCCACATAGTTCCTTTTTTAGGCAAGGTCTCAAAAACATTACCAATGTGAAATTAACCAATCAGAACAAAATAAAGGTCAGGATGCTTAATGAAAGGAGCTGAAACAAAAACTGCACTCATTGGAAGCACTTATATCACTAGAAGATGTAGATATCTGTGCAGTCACAGAAACCTGGTTCAAGGCCTCAGAGAGTACCCCAGCTTTGCAAGGCTACAATGCCTTCCACACCTTCAGACTGCAAAATGAACTTGTGAAAACCAAATGAGGTGGTGTTTTAATCTATATTAGAGAAAAATTCACCTCCTATCTAGTTATACTGGGAAACTCCATGGAGTTACTCCAGGTCCAGGTTATGCTGGGTAAGGCCTCCATTCAAGTCATAGCCAGTTATAGATCCCCCTCCATGGGTCACGACACCCATGAAGCCTACTTGTCCAAACTGGAGATTATCCAAACTGGTTATGGGGATTTAAATTATCCCACCATCAACTGGGAAACCTATGCTAGTCCTAACTCTATAGTTCCTTGACTTTATTAATTCAAATGCCCTGGAACAAATTGTCCATACCCTGACAAGAGGAACAAGCATTCTAGATGTGGTCCTCACCAACATGTGAAATAGGTGCACTGCTGCAACTGTCAGATCTTCATTAGTTAAAATTGACCATGTATCAGTCACCTTTGAGCTGACACTAACACCAGAACTCAAAAAGGGTGAATCAGACTAAAAACTTCAAGGTAAACTATACCCTCCTAGGTGAAGGTATAAATGCATTCCAAGCACCACCCCAAGTTGGAAGGGTTAACTATGCCAAAGCTTACATTAAAGCCATGTACAATCACTTGCATAAATTTATAAACTCGGCTGTACCAGAAAGAATCAAAGCCAGAACCCCGAGTTAAAACAAGCTGCCATGGCAGACATCCAGCATCAACAAGCTTTATAATAAATGCAAAAAGTTGTTGTCCAAGAAAAGAAAGGCAAGACCTTGACAATGGAAATGTGCCTTCCTCAGTCTCAACAGGCAAATAAGACAACATACCAAATCCTCCAAGGGCTTCTTTGAGAGAAACTTAGCAAGTACAGCCAAGGATAACCATAAGGCCTTTTACAGTTACGCACATAACCTAAAGGGTAGGATCCAAGCATGTCCAGAACTAGTGGTCAGTGGTATCACACACACTGACCCCACAGAGATAGCAAACCTACTGGCAGATAGATCTGGTGAAAATGTCACTCCCTTATCCCGTCCTAACTTACAACAAACCTTCCTCCAACCTTCCTCCCCACCCTACTATATCTGAAGAGCAGGTCTTCAAATCCCTGTCCAAGGCAAAAAAAAAAACAAAGCCTCTATGGGACCAGATGACATCCCAGGCTGTCTTCTAAACAGACTAAAACATGAACTATCATCACCACTAAGTACCCTTTTCAATCATAGCCTAACCAAAGGTTGTGTTCCCATGGAATGGAGAACAGCTACAGTTATTCCCCTCCACAGAGGTGGCAATAGACCCAGGGAATTACAGACCCATAAGCCTGACCTGTCTCCTCTGCAAGGCCGTAGAATGTATCATTATGGACCTCATAAATAAAGATACAGGTGACCTCCAAACTCTGGATCCTATGCAATTCGGCTTTGTGAAGGGCAGATCCTGCCTGCTAAATCTGGTGGATTCTTTGAAAGTATGACCAAAGCCATAGATGAGGGCAAATCTGTGGACACAGCATACTTCAACTTGGCAAAGGCTTTCAACACAATCCCATATTCAGGCAATACCAATAAATGTAGAAGACTGAATGTAAACCCCTTCATTGCAAGATTGGTTGCCGACTGGCTCACAAACCAGACACACACTATCAAAGTGGGTGACTAAACATCAACCAGTAGACATTACCAGCAGAGTGTAACAGGGGTGGGTCTATATTAGAAAATCGAAGTTTCACAACTTCGAATGTCTTAATATCGACCCCTATTCAGTGAATGCTGAAAATAGCGAAGCTGTGGAACACCGGATTTCTTCCTAGGGAAGGAATTTGGTTGGTCATTCCTCTGGCTTTGCTATTTTCAGCACTGTGGTGGAAAGTTACGGGTCGGGATCAGGTAAGTGTAAGATTGTGTGGACATAAGGGTTAGGGCATGGGGTAGGTGAGTTAGGGTTAGGGCATGGGTCAGGTAAGTGTGCAATTGTGTGGATGTGGGGGTTAGGGCAAGGTAGGTGAGTTAGGGTTAGGGAGCGGGTGAGGTGAGTGTGCAATAGTGACAGACCTTAGGGTTAGGGTTTGGGTTAAGACAAGTGGATAGCTAGTGGTGTATGTACAGTTTAGTGTAGGGTTAGATGTAGGATTTTAGGTGTATGTGTGTGGATTGCTGTTTGTTTGGTGTGCTTGTGTTGTGTGTATGTGTATCAGAACAGCAAATTTTTTCCCTGGGAAAAAAAATTTGCTGTTCTGCATGTTCGATGTTGTCAGCATTCGCTGAATAGGGGTCAATATTAGAACATTCGATGTTTTAAAAAGTTGATGTTCTAATATAGACCCAACAGGGGGTCAGTGCTGGGCCCCCTACTGTTTGGTATATCCTTCTCAGAAGGTTAGGTCAAAACTAAAGTGCTGTGGCTGATCAAGTTTGCAGACGACTGCAAACTAGGTGCAATCATTGAATCCAAATGATGTCAGTATACTCCAGGAGGGTCTCATGCAGACCAACAACTGATGAATTTGTCATGGTCTCAAACTGAATGCAACAAAATGCATCATCATTCCCTTCAACATAAACAATGTCCCTTCACACTATCAAATCCACAACAATACTCGAAGTACCCATAAAGTGATAAGGGACCTGTGATCATAAGTTGACTGCAACCTTAACTTTGGCCACCATGTGTCTACTGTAATAAGGAAAGTTTTCTATGTAGCACACTTGATTAGTAAAGGTATCATCTTGAGAGCAAAATAAGTTATAATCCCCCCTATACTTGGCACTTATTTGGCCCATAATTGAGTATAATGCCCCATTCGGCATGTATTGTACTAAGCACCTGCAACAATTAGGGAGACCTCAGATGTTTCTAACAAAGAAGATTAAGGGGCTCTAACATGTAAATTACACAGACCAACTAAAGTCCCTGTCACTATACTTCATATCATATAGACTTCTTAGGGGAGACTTATGCCTGCTCTACAGAGCAGTCCAAGACCCAGACCTAATGAACTTTCTGCATATCCATACATCAAACAGGACTAGGGCTACCCATTTCAGGGACCTAAACATGACCTGGGACTTAAACAGGACATGCTGGAGTGATAGATTTATCTCCCAGCGACTGCTGCATCTTTGGAACAGGCTACCAATTCATGTGAAACAGAGCATCTCTATGACACTGTTCAAGAGGAACCTGGATGAATGGATGGGGCAGTGTAAATTCTTACCAAGAATAGCACCTACAACCCTCCTGGACAAGGGCAGTCATCACTAAGTGCAATTTTGGGTATTGACTAGAATTTCTATGGTATTACATTGGGATGAAATGGCTATGCTTAAAATGACCTCCAGGTTGATAGCCTAGTAATCTCCTATGATCCTATGATGCTATGAAAAATACTATCACTGAGGTCACACAAACTTGGAGAAAATGAAAAAGGTTGAATAAAAACAAGCTCATTTTTCCCTCTTTCTGTGTCATTTCATCTTTGAGGCAAACCTTACAGACAGTTACAAAGCATTGTCCAGACTACTAACACACTGACAAAACAAGCAATTCACTAACATGTGCACAACACTAACTATTAACAAGCTGTAGCATGACAAACTATATTGTTCCCTAGTATACTATAAGGCCACTTGTTAAGAGTTCAAGGACCTTACGTATGAATCTTGGAATAGCAAAGGTTAAGTGTGACTAGAACGAATTTATACAAACTTCAAAAATGCAATATCTCAAAATATTCCCTTTTCTCTGAAGTGCAGTTATCTCAAAATTATTGTATGAAAAGTGCCAGGGTAAAGAATAAATCCCAAATGAAGTACAGGTAGGGGCAAAAAATGCTTTGAAAGTTAAGAGTAATAGTAATTTTCAAAACATAGTATTGTTCCACCCAGAAACAATAGCTTAATTTTATTTTCAAATTATAAGTACTCATGTACTGGGCCCAGTGGTGCAAATGGATAAAGTTCCGACCACATCCCAAATGGCTGTGTCCAACGAGGTTTATGGGTGATTCAAGGAAAGTGTAGGGGAAGAAGGGAGTGAATAAGAATGACACCATCTTGCCCATCTTGGGAGGGGTAGGAAGCTTAGGTCACTGCATGTGACACCTGCTTGGATGCAGTTGTATTTCTGCAGCATGAAGCGTGAGTGTTGTTGTGCTACAAGCAGTTGCTCATGCATAGAACCAGGCATAGGTAGCTATAGCAGAGTTTGAAAGGCTGAACAGAATATGGAGTCTGGTCTGCTCCTAACACCCAACTCTTACATCCATCATGGAACAAATGAGTCAGAGAGCTCTCACCCTGAAGGAGGAGCAAATGGATCAAGAGAGTGTGAGTAGATAGTTATTTTTCTGACCATGTGGATCACATAACATAAAAAGGTGGTATTCTCAGCATGAGGTATTGCACTTTTGAAAAATATATAAAGGTATTTTTTTGCAAAACATTGTAATACTGTCATGTTTATGGTATTTTATCAGCAGCTATAACTAAATTGCACCTCCATCAAGTGGATCTGCCACATTGACATTTCCTACTTTTTCATTTTTGTGCTAACTCTGAGGGTGGACAGCCATAGAAAAATGGAGAACTAACATCACTGTATGAATGCAGCTGTTCTGCTCCATCCTAAATTATGCAAACTTAATTTGTTCTTGCAAAATGATGTCTCAGTTGTACAGAATACTAATTGCTGAACCCATTATCACAATTATAAAACATCAATGAACTAGGTTTGGATAAAATGGGCTTCCATGGTAACTGAACACAATAAAAAGTAGTAGCTTCATAGCAAGCAGTTAAGCAGTTTCTGCAACTTGTGCCCAAGGAGTCAGAACTACCATCTTCTCAGCAAAAACTTCTCAGATTGCAAACTGTGCTCTGCTCACTTTATGGAGTACATTTGCTGCTGTTGTATTCTATATATCCAGATATCTTCTCAATTTAATTACAGACCATAAAAGCATTGACTGTGTTTTAGCATTAATGAGATAATATACTGAAATGTTTTTTTTCTCCTTTGCATGTATAAAAGTTATACAGAAAGTGCACTTTATTTAATACAAAAATATCAGCCTAACAATTCATCAGACCAGCAGAACACCTCCAGTGTGATGCAGAAATCATCTTTTTAGAATGATGAAAGTACATAGTGTTTATTTCTTGGCAAAAAGTGTGACTTTTATATTAAACATCAGGTTTTATAATGAATATAGTTTTGATTTTATTTAGTGCACTTTTTCTGAATATAACTCACTTTGTTTTGTAACTCTGAATCTGCTTTAATTCTCACTGCATTTCTTCAGTTCTGATGAAATGGTTACTGTTGTGGAAACATTCACTGTACCTTTTAACAAAACTGTTGGTATCCATAGACAAAAGCTGTTTACCAACGTAAGACTAATTGCTAAGGATATTACTACACAAATAGCTGCACAGTTAATCAGACCAAATAAGAAAGGACAGGTATCAGCAACAAGCTAAATCCATGTATGACAGATGCAATGAACTTCAGATGCAAGGCACAGGAGTAGAGCTGAGCAATGTTGAAAATGCATGTGGTGTAGCACAGCATAAAGGGAAATAGTGCCCACCTGGCACAAGGGCAGTATAGCGACCAACAGGTATGTCAACGTGGGTGTGCACAACAAAATGGTATCATGGGAATGAAATGACATAGATAAAGAAGGAAATGGGTGAACAGCAAACAGAGGGAAACAAAAGGGTATCCATTATATTTGAAAGGTGTGTGCTTGTGTATGGGGGCATGTCTTCATTGGAAGCATTGTAAAACTGGTTTAGGTGGGACAGTTAATGAGGAATAGCTGTGGCTGAAATAGGAGGATAACAACAGCATGGGTCAACACATCAACCAACACAATCAGATTCAGATGGGTGAATTATAAACTCAAACTAGGGAGGACAGCAGGAGTATGCATACATAGAGAGGATGAATAAATGGTGATAGGGAAAGTTAACAATGAATAATAAACAGGAAATGACATATAAGGGAAAGAAATAATAGGGTGGGAATAGGGTGGTACCTCCCAGCATCAAGTACAAAGCCAGCTCAGATGGCAACAAATACAAGCCAAAGCTATCACCCAATACAGTACAGACATGACAGGCACTGGTTATGGAAGTATTCCTGCCTGAGAAAGTGCATTAGTAGCAAAAATAATCTCTATGATGTTTGTCAGTGATAGCGAGCCTAATGTCACAGTGTATTTTTAACTGGGAAACATGACAATGACATGACACTGTGCCATCTACCTGTCACTTGGGGCATCAAACAGCGAACAAATGAAACCATGAGAAGGACATGCCACATGGGGTGTGGGATTCTAAGATCATATGTTGAGGCATGGTTATAGTATATGAATGGTAGCTGCACATAGCATACATTGCAGACTTTGGTCATGTGCCAAATGTGTGAATCATGTAAACTGCCAACTGCATTAAGAAGGGAGAGTGTAGGTTCAATAGCCATGCACATCCCATAGCATATCATACATACACTGACTAGCATGTTTTATACACATGTGTACAGATATATTTCTAACTTTTCCCTGTAGCCTGTGGGCAAAGGGACTGTCATACACAACCATGAGCTTTACCTATGTCATGAATAATGGCACTTAGGCTTAGCACATGGAATGCCTCATTAATTTATAAATCTACTCTTTTCCCGGCACAGACTCTAAACTTGACACAGCATGCCAAAACAGTGGGCACTGTCAATGGGTACATCATGGCAGCTTGACACCATCATTGGAGGATGGGATCTTTGATGCCTCAAAACCTCCCAGAGTACATACATACCTACCACATTAACCAAGTTCACTGAGGATTGCAAATTGGGAGCAACCAATGATTTCTTAATGGTGTTACTATACTGCAGACAGAGTTAATGCAGACAAATGATTGGTGGCAGATCCACAGATTAAAGATAAATGCAAAAAATGCATCATTATTCCCTTTGGGAAAGCTGACATACATGCTAATTGCATTATAAGCAGTACACTCCATGTCTGGGACAAGTGGTACATGATCTGGGTACTCAGGTTGATAGCAATCTGAACTTAGTCCACTATGTATCCACAGCAGTAAGGAAATCCTTCTATGTAGCACATCTTATAAGTAAAGGCATCACATCTAGATTGAAGAAAGTTATAATCCCATTATACTCGGCCCTCATCATATCAATAATTGGGTACAATGCTTCCTTTTGCATGTACCTCACCAGAAACCTGCAACAACTGGACAGCCTGTAACATTCCCTCCCTGGGCCAGTAATCAAGCAGCCTGAATCCTCACCACTGACACTGGAGAGGGATGTTCACTTGGAAGAAAAATAGATACATGCAGTATTTCCAGAGGCAGCTCTCTGCATCAAGCACTATTTCCCTTAGGAGCACACAAGAAACACACTCAGTCTGGGGTCTGGCTTTCTCTCTCTCTCTCTCTCTTCAGGTCCCCAGTAAGACTCCCCACTGACAGAGCTATAGAGCTGAGTTGAGTGTTCAAGCCAAGTCCTCCACCACTCCATCTGTGAAACCAGTGCTTTGTGTCCCTACTCAAAGCAGCTGACACAAACACACACACACACACACACACACACACACACACACACACACACACACACACACACACACACACACACACACACACACACACACACACAGACACATGCATGGGAAAGGCTGGAACATATTTACTAGCTATGCCACCTTCTGCCCAGACTATAAGGTAGTTACTATCACCAGACACTCCAAAGCCAGCTGCTCTGAAACTCTTATAAGGGTACCCAATGAGTGAAATTAATATTAATACAAATGGTAGTGTTTTGACCAATGCAGTAAGGATTTCAGGAATTGTCACAGAGTCCCCAAGTAGATATGAGTACTCCCAAAAGTTAAAATATTCTCTAAAGGACCAGCCACAATAAAAAGTTTAAATATATTTAATAAATAGCAAAAGAACATGAAAATACAAAATATCTATTTACAATAAACACCAGAGTTTCAATCACAGAAAATATTAAAGTAACACAGAGGAATAGATTTATTTATTTTTTATTTTATTTTATTTATTTTATTTTACATTTGTTGACCGGGATAGTCCGACTGGATGCATGTCCATTTTCAGCGGAGGCCCGGGGAGAAAAGCTCCAAGGGTAAGCAGATATAGCATTACATAATACCAGCATTACATATTACAAACAGACTATTTACAGAGATTACATAAGTAAGCAAGTTAAACAAGTTCCACAGGTTACAGTTAGTCCTGAGCACAAGTCCGGATTAAATTAAATTACACAGTAAACTGATTTACACAGATACAGAAAAACAGTACTTAACTAATCTCACTATATTTTCCTGACTGATCTAAATTCCGTGGTCCCTTACTAGAGCAAGGCAAGATGAAGTAGGTGAGGGCTCCTTCTTTGTCAGGTTCCAAGAACAGACTGCTCTTGAGACTTATTTCTCATCTAGTATTAAAATATCATTTTTGTCCTAGATTACAGAATGACATCACATACACCTGGTCATCTGACTTCTGGTTTCCATGCTACCCCTATTGCTAGAAAATTAACCAAAATTTAGTACAAATGTTTTACCATCAACACAGATAGAGCTTTGGATGGGTGACTGAACATTCACTCCTGGGGTGGTGCCCATGTCCAACCTGAACAGAGGAAGTTAGTATTAACAACTTTAGACCCTTACTTCTGCAAACTTCACTCACCTAACCACTGACAAGTGGGGCAATGCAGGATAAATGTGGCTGAGCTTGTAAGGGATCTAGGGCTGTTAGCCTTGTAACCTTCTATGAATCATGAACTATGAAATCCTGCAGCACACAACATGCAATAAATGACCTGTTCCATGCTTGCATGAAACATTTGTGTATACATCTGTCTATCTAGCATATCTGTACACCTGCTAACACAGTAGCATTATGGGAAGTCAACTTGCAGGGACTGTTGCTATAGATATGATGTATGCCAAATGTGTAAATCACTTGACCTGCCAGGATGGTAGAAAAACTCATTATAAATGATGCCACAAGCATTCCAAGCTACTTGAAAGTCCATGGCGTAGAAGCCATCTTTCTGATATGTCATAGGCTTTCTGGTCCATGTGAGGTCTTGATAGCAACATGTATGCAAGCTAAAGCTTGCAGGACTTTAAGGAAATGAGATAGGTCATAAAAAGCCTGAATGGTGTTAGCTCTCATCTTTGTTTCCTTGGGAAAACGATATGGTCTTCCAGGTGTTGTGATATTATGTCAAGGAAGTGGTTTAGTATTCATAAGGCTGACCACTACAATAGCCATAAGATTGCCCTACCAGGTTAATAGAAGATCCCAGTAGCTAAGGTGCTAAGGCTGTGCAGATAGTCACAATATGCAACACTGTGGATACTGGCTGTAATAAAAGCTTGTGAACACTGGCTCTGATGTCAGCTCCCAAAACATGTTGCTATTTCTTGCATAGCTCCCATTATACACCATGAATTTAGATGAACCATGGCTTTCAAAGCAGTTATGTATCACCATGCACTGTGGCCATTTTATAAATTTCTGAAGTGGTTTGACATTTTAGTTTCCTTCGTTCTCATAATCTTGGTGGCTCACTTGCATGGGGATTCTTATTCCTATACCTTTATGCACTCACTAGCTTACACTGTATGTCATGCTATTTATGACACTGAATTGACCACATCCTGCTTATTGCCACAACCCATGTTAATTTGTGCTGCATATTTCACTATCTGAATTACTGGCAATGTTTATACATTTTTTTTATTTATCAGTCTGAGGCTGAAATAGGAAATTTGGGATCAGGTCACTGAGCTAGAAAACAAACATAAATAAATAAATAAAATATGGGCAGCACAGTGATGCAGCAGTTAGCATTGGTGCCTCACAGAAAGCGGTTCTCCAGTTTGATTCTTGGATGAGGTGCCTTCTGTGTGAACTCTGCATGCCCTCCCTGCATTTGCATGGGTTTGCTCCAGTTTCCTCCCACATTCCAAAAACATGCATTTAGAGCATTTCTTCCTGTGCCTCCCCTGAAAACAGGCTCTGTCCTGGTTGAACTTTCCCGGTCAACACATGTATAAGTAAATAAATAAAATACAAATAAATGCACATTACTTAATATTTGGAAATAATTATTTCAGAGTTTTAAGTATTTAGGTGTAAGGTAATTCAATACTTAAGTACATTTTAATTTAAGTGTAATCAGAAATGAATGCATGAAGAAAAGAGAAAAAGTATTGCCAGTACCTGATGAGTCTTGAAACTGGATATTCAAACCAGACATGAGCGTGATATTTGCACAGATAAACCATTGCACAAAGCAGATTACAAGCAAAATGTCTTTTGCCTGTGAAGCAGGAATTTTTGCAGAACATTCAGAAAATTATATAGATGCAAGAAACATGAATCAAGTGTGTATATTCACCCACTAGTTAGAACTCATATGTATATACACAATTTTCAGATGAAAGATACAATTAAGGATGAGAGATATAAAAGGATTTTTTTAGGTTTGTTAATTGAGGTCTTGATACAGGCTTAGTTCACACAGAAGCTAAACCTAAGAAAGCTATAAATCATTCTGTCATAACATATTATTTTACAAAATAACATCAAAACTTGAAGTCAAATTCAACCTTGCTGTATGCCTTCACTGTGTTTCCATTTGTCTGAAGGAATGAGATATTGTGACAGCTACAATATTAATTTTCTGTTTCATTAAAGTATTTTGTCACAATTATTTTCAGAATCATTGACATCCTAAAACTGTTTGTCAAGTTTTGGTACATTATTTATTATTTCTGGGTTGAGCAAACTGGCATTGCTTATAGCACCTGTACAAACACAGCAATTAATCTAAGGTGAGTTTTGAAAGTGTTGCAGTGTTTTAAAATTCTCAGTGATTTGTTTCAATGATAAGTTGTTTTAAGTTGCATGTATTTTTTGTAGCATAAAACTCAGAATATAAGCTAAGATGCTCTGTAACATTTCAAGTAGTGTGCACAAAGAATCGCAAAAACAGTGTATATTCTGTCCATTGCTTTCATCTCTTCAAAGTGATTTGCATATACTACAGCACTGACAAACGTATGTTTACTAGATATATAGTTACAAATAATGTATTTCATTAAGACTGTCATTACTTTCAGTACCTTCTTATGAGACTCATGCTAAGGAAGTTTAGCCCACACTTCTTTTATTGGGCCATTTTCAAATGATTGTGCTGAACAGTGGGGTTAGTTTTGAATAACAATCTACAAATTATTTGCCATCTACATTTATGTACCTGGAAAATGTAGACTATATTATATGACACCAACTGCTTTGGCATGGGCTAAGGATAGACAGCAATTCACTATATATAAACATATTTCTTAACTGAGGTATAAAGGAAATAAGCCATTCAAGCACACTAGAAAAATAAATAGAACTGATACAGTGCTGCCTTATTGCACAGTTTGGGGCCTCTATTTGAGATCTGAAGCAATCATGCAGGAATTGTGCATATATCTTTATATCTGGTTTTACAGACAAGTGATATGGCCAGGAGGTAAAACCTATAAGTATGACTGGATATGGGTGGGAACAGACAAATAGATGGAAAAGTAGATGGCAAAAGAAGTAAAATTGAAGTCAAATGACATTGCATCGTCAAACTGCACTTTCTACATTATCTACATCCTGAAGTGTTAAAAGTTGAAGTGTTTACTGTCAGCTGAATTTGCCATACATTCACTCCATGGAGACTGATAATGTCCTGCAGGATGGGAATATGTTGAAAGTAGACCTTTGAAGAACATGTGACTTAAGGAAAACACTAAGCATTTGTTTCCCTACTGGTGTCTCTCCCATCACATGGAAGATGTTGGTGGATATAGATGCTGGAGCTCTTGAATGTCAGTTCTCATCTAGGATGTCTTCCGTGGTCAAGCTGATCTAGACAGATGAGTACACCACCCTCAAAGTATGCAAAGGTAGTCCCTTTTGACATGTATCTGCAGATAACACCTTTAAGAAATACCTCACAGAAAGCTGGCAGGGAAATGAAATGAACTGGTGAGGGACACAAAATGGTGAGGTGTGAAAGAAGGTGTTGACATAGTGAAGGCAGAGAGTGCATGTTAAAGTAGAACTATATAAAAAATTGCGGCAAATAGTGAAGATTGGGAGATTCAGTGCTTGGACTAGTCCTGTCTGATTGGACTATGGTTAATCAAGTAACATTTCATCAGAAGCCCATTGTTGTAAAATTGCAAAAGTGAGTATACGAGCTAGCTGCAGTTTGAGAGCAAGCCCAATCACCCCTATGCATGGGGCCATTGTCCCTGTACCTCCTTAATATAATCTATTCTGAGGTGAAATTATTTTGGATGGATGGTCAATTTTGTGGACGTGGTTTCTGATGAAATGTAGCTCAGTCAGCCATACCACACTGGCTGGTATTCATAGTCGCTGTGTTTATACATAGCAGGAATTTGTACAGGCTGCAGTTAAATGCATCTTTAAGGTGCTTCATGCAGTCTGGAAAGTTGAGTAAACTTATGAAAAGCATATGTAAATGAAACAGCAATGATATGTCCATGAGGAATGCCTTAAATTTGTGTTACAAACTTATTTAAATGAAGTCTATTCTTGTTTACAGTTCATAGACATTTTTATGTGCTTCTGCACTGTGCAAATATACCTGATATAAGGTGAAATTGTGCCTTTTCTATCTACTTTGCAACCAAGGAAGATGCTTGCTGTAGCTGCCATGCGTGATATTTGGCACTCCTAGCTGCTTGTCTCAGCCTTGCCAAAAACAACAGGCACCCAGTGGTACTCATCGGCTGAAAAGGCACCAGTATAGGAAAAGATCAACTCACTTTAACTATGCTGATGAAAAAATCCTTGATAGACTTTAGAGTCAAAAAGGATATTGTAAGGGCTTTAGTGATTTTGCAAGGCCCACAAATGAGGACTGGGGAATGCATGTTCTTCCTTTAAAGGATATAATATTGGGTATTTTCAGGTTTCTGTCTTGAGAATACTTCTGCAGTTTCTCGACATATTCTTGGCATGTGTAGATCAGTGCATTTATCTACCTGGTTCACCTTAGGATCAATACAGAACCATGAGTGCTTTCCAGTGGATGGTATACTTTCAAGATATGCTTAGTATGACAGATTGCACCCACATTGCCATTAGGCCCCCATCTGGACCACGAGAGAGTGCTACCAAAAAAGGAAGGGCTACCATTCCATCAACTGCCGCGTAGTATGTGATCCATCGGGATGCATCACAAACATCTCTGCCCAGAAACCTGGCAGTGCCCAGGATTCTCACATCTGGCATAAAAGTTCAATGTCCCACCTCTTCCTATATTGTAGGATATGGCGAAAAATAGGATCAAATCCATGGTTAAGAAGTATCACCGATCAAAACGTATCCACAGCGTAACAAAAAAGACTGGCTCTGCAAACACTAAAATGTTTAATAGTCACAAAGCTTTCAGATACAATCCTTCATCAGTGTTAAAACAATACATATTCATTCAAAATCCCATTAAATAATGCATTTAAAAAGTCTCAAGACAAAACCCAGCAAATAACAGAATCAAAGCAAGTATGCAATTAACAGTCTTAAAAATACAATGTACTCTAAAAATACTTAAATGTTAGTTATAACTAATGCTTTAGCTAAACACACTGCTGATAACGGGTCCAAGCATAAGTTAATTTTAGGGCTATTGAAGTTCTGTATAAAAACTTGAGGAGCAGTGATCTAAATAATAAGCTAGAAATAAAAGAGCACAAATGGATAATTAGGCTGCAAGCAGATATTACTCCAGGAATGAATGCAACTGTAAGTGTGAAACCAATTTTAGAACACAGACAACTTTGTCTTAGATAGGGTATTTTTAAAGTACAGTGTTGTTTTGAGACTGTTAATTGCATAATTGCTGTATGTTGAGCTGTGTCTTGTGACTTTTTTAATGCTTATTTAATGGGACTTTGAATGAATTTATATTGTTTAAACACTGATGAAGGACTGTATCCAAAAGCTTTGTGACTAACATTTTAGCATTTGCAAAGCTTGTCTTTTTTTGTATTGTAGGATATCCTATAGTCACCTTGTTGCAAAGAACCATTTTCCAGTTACAGTAATTTCTGTAGATATAATTTGGAAATGATTTTGTTTAATAACCCACCCCTCCCCTTCTTTTGTTAGACCATCCCACATTTTTCTTTTGCAGGTGATGCAGGCTACCCACTCAAACCCTGGCTAATGACACCAGTCCATAACCATAGGGGAGCTGCTGAAGAATGCTTCAGTGCTGCCCAGTCCCAGACACAAATAGCCATTGAGTGAGTGTTTTGTCTGCCTAGAGCCCGTTTCCATTGTCTGAGTGAGTCTGGAGGTACCCTTCAATATGACCCTGTTACTACATGCATTCTTCACAATACAATTGTACAGCAGTCTGGTGCTCAACTGCCTTGTGATGCCACTACAGCTCCTGCAATTATTCCTTCAACCAGTGATGACAGTGATGTTGACCTACCGACAGCAGTATCATGGGACCCGATGCAGTGTGTCTGTGCATGGTACATGGCTGTACAGACAAAGAGGTGGCACCTAGTCCACCTGTACAGGCCATAATATTCAGGTAGTGGTACCTTTACTGTAATATCACATAGATTAAAACATGCATTGTTAACTGTGGGCTATGCTGTGTGCTACATGGCCTACTATCATTGAACATCAGACAGTTTCATTATTACTTAAATTAATCGATGTCTGTATGAGTTTTGTTTGTCATATCTCCACTCTAATGCCTTTCAAACTGTGATCTATATAGTTAATGTAAAAGGGATAAGAAGAAGAGTAATGGCTTAAGTATTATTGTAATATAAAGTTATTTAGAAGTACAATTTATGTAGCAGGGAAGAAGCAAGCCTATTCATTATCTGTCACTTTTTCAGGTTGCGTTACAAGAAGTAACAAAGGAATGTGTATTTCTGAATCACAGGAGAAATTTGTATGTGCGGTGTTGGCTATTTCTTTATGGTGCTTGTTCACGGGACACTATGCGTCATATTAGTTTTTCATCAATAACATTCCTGCGTGTCATCAGAACTAGTAAATAGTCATTATTTGTGCAGTTCTGAGGGTGAAGTGGTAACAGTGCTTGCTTCGATGGCAGGATTTATCACAGCAGCAAAAGCATGGCCATATATGTACATTCCCCTTTAGCACCCACATTATGCTACTTGACATAATACTTTGCAGTACCAAATCAAAAGACTCCCCCTGCAATGTTTTGTTCATTTTTGATTTTTTTTTTTTTTGTTTACTTGTTTTCTTTTTCCTTCTGGATAGTATCATTACAGTATTATGCATATTGTAAGTATTTCTGTTTTATATCTGTGGCTGAGTGTTATCATTGTAGTATGCAATGTAATTATATACCTAAACTGTTGTACACAATGTCCCCTAATAACAGTGCAGCTGATGGTCTTAGTCACCATGAACAAGTACTGATATGACAGCTTGATGTTGAGTTACTGCAATGGTATGATCTGTTGGATGCAGGAAAACGTCTGCACACTTATCTGACACTGCTGCAGGAAACAGACCTCAACTGTAACAGATGCTACCATGTGTTTTGGAAGGCTAATGATGCCTTTCTATCTTGTTTTGTTTCTTCACCAGTAGACGTTGTAACAGTACCTTGAGAATCATGTCGGGTGTAGCCTATTCTGCTCTCATGCATACAGACACTCCCCCATCCACACCCAGCTGTCCTTCCTATGTGAATCTGGTAAGTATTTATTAGTGTAGACATGGATGCTGTGTGTGTGTGTGTGTGTGTGTGTGTGTGTGTGTGTGTGTGTGTGTGTGTGTGTGTGTGTGTGTGTGTGTGTGTGTGTATGTTTGTGCGCTAATATTTTGCACATGAAAATCATCACAACATTGTCCATGGTGTCTACCATTCCCATGTACTAATGAAATTCTTCATACTTCCCTAGCAACATTCTAACCATCTGTACCTGATTGTGTGGCAGTGGCTTGTGCCTGAACAATGTCACAGCACATTTCCTGCAGGACAATCAATGCCTAGAGTGTCTTGGGTGCCAGCTTGGTAATATGCCTTCACCTGACACACTTTATGCACAGGCATCATAGTGGTTACTGCTAACTCTCAAATGGTAGCAGTTTCCCAAATGTAGTCTTGTTTTTCACAAGAGGTTACTGTTGAGTTATGCAGTGCCCCCATCCCCAAGATGCATACAATACCTTACAAATTACTATCAAAGACTTGGGTATAAGGGAACCCAAAAATTGAAATGGTTATTAAAGCACTACTTCAACATCATTAAAAATGACTGCATCATAAAAAACAAATTATGTTGCAAACCATAAGGCCACACTATCATAACTGCTTAGATTACCCAAAAATGTAAACTTTCAGCCTTCTGAGTAGATTCATGTGCACAGAAACATGCACATAATAAAAAGAAATACCACTAACAAAAAATGTAGAAGTCCATGTGAATGCTTCAGTCCACTTAGTAACCCAACCTTGACACTTCTATCAGTTCCATAGGTAATACCTTTTATGGCTATGTCAGTTTGACACTATTATCAGTTCCATAGGTAACACCCCTGTATGGCTACATCAGTCTGACACTACTATCAGTTCTATAGGTAATACCCTTGAATGGCTACATCAGTTAGCCATTCTGATGTCACACCTCAGAGGGTGTTGCTCACACTCTGTTATCCCATTGTGCACTTACATACTTCAGTCTTTTACTGACAATTCATGAGATGGCATCTTTAAAATCCCAGGGTCAAGCCACAAGCTGGTCTGAAAGACTGTCACAGGAGTCATATATACAGAGCCTGAAGCAGGCTGTGGCAAGCCCTGAGTTGATAAATGTGGACATCTGACAGCAGTCATCCCTGACAGAGATTCTCTGCACAAGGCAGCATTGTCAGCACAGGTGTGAAAAACTGCAGAGGCTGGGGGGCACCAACTGGCCCAGTGGGTATCAGAGGTGCAAGAAAGAAGGCTAGAAGTTTATAGTTAATACTTTTTTCTTTGTTCAGCAATTTTAAAGGGTACTGAACATGTAAGAATAAGCAAAATGTTGTGTATATGCTAGTAAAATTAGCTTAAGTAAATGCAAGCATGTACACACACGTGTGTGTGTGTGTGTGTGTGTGTGTGTGTGTGTGTGTGTGTGTGTGTGTGTGTTTGTATATGTTACAAGTTTGTTTTTTTTTTGTCTTTGTATGACTGATTGTAAAGAATTTTTTATATATGTATATATGTATGTATGGGTCCCCTTCACATGGTCGACATTTCAGAATGTCAAAGACCATATGGCAGAGACCATATGATCAACATTCGAAATGTCAACCATGTAGAACCGGCATCTCCAAACAGTGTGGAATGGAGATTTCCATTTTCCGTACTGTAGTGCGATCTTGGAGTTGGTATATTTAAATTCCGGGGGGCGTGGGGGGTGGAGTGTGAAGGTAAGGTTTTGTTGTGTGTTTTTTTTTTTTTTTTTTTTGTATGGCCAACATTTTGAATGTCGATCATAAGGTCATATGATTTTTTGACATTCTGAAATGTCAGCTATATCGAGTAGACCTATATATATATATATATATATATATATATATATATATATATATATGGATCCCTATCACAACACCGACACACCACAAACCCGACACTCAAAACAACGACACCAAAACACCGAAAACGCACAAAACCGACAACTCGCAAAACCAAACACCATAACACCGACACCCAAAACACTGACACACAAAACGTAAACTACACATTACACACAACTATACATGCACTAACCCTAACCCAAACCCTAACCCTAAGATCCGACACTACCGCACACTTACCCTACCCTCACCCTAACCCTAACTCACTTAACCCGCCACTAAACCTACATTCCGTCACTATCGCACACTTACCCTACCCGCACCCTAACCCTAACTCACTTAACCCGCCACTACACCTAAAGTCTGTCACTATCGCACACTTACCTTACCCGCACCCTAAGTCCGACACTACCGCACACTCACCTTTCCCGCACCCTAACCCTAAATCCCACACTATCTCACACTTACCTGTCCGCTCCCTAATGCTAAATCCCTCATTATCGCACACTTACCTGTCCACTCCCTAACGCTAAATCCCTCACTATCACACACTTACCTGTCTGCTCCCTAACGCTAAATCACTCACTATCGCACACTTACCGACTCACGCTCACACGTTGCCCATGTCGGTGTTTCGGCTGTCGGGATTTCACCTTGTCGATCATCTGTCTCGTCGGTCTTCTCGAGTCGGTCTTCTTAGCGTCGGTGTTTCGGCGTGTCGATGAAGTCAAGGGGACACACACATATATATATATATATATATATATATATATATATATATATATATATATATATATAGCTAGTTAGTCACAAATAATACTAAATGCATAACTTTTTTAAAGTATGCAGACAAAGCAAATGAAGGCTGAATTAATTTCGGCTAGTTAGTGTTAAAGGTTGTACTGAAGTATGTAACTTATTACCAGAATACATGATGCATGTAGAAAATGGCTGGCCAGAGCTAGCCCCCACATCTTACACAGAGTAGGATGGGCAACAAAGCAGAAAGTGTATGATTTTTATACTGAAGTGCTCAATTCATTTTACCACAAATTTGGAATTGTATGCTTTACAGGTAATTGAATATGCATTAACTCAGAAAAACAAAGTCAAGCAGTGTATAGTGTATTGCAGACTACAGAGGTCAAATATAGGGTCTTGTTAAAGTTAGCATATGCCATTTAGAGTAATCTTGCAAAAGGTAATCCTTCTTACACCCCTCCCTACACTGCTGCCTCTCAATGTATCAGGTAACAGGAGCAGTGTGCATCCTGTAAAACTTTCTTGTAACAAAAAAAAAATGAAGTTAGAAAAGGAAAGGAAAGATAGTCACTAAATAAGCAGAGCAGTCATTACTGTTAGTAATTTGCATTACTCTAGGAAGACCTACTGCATTGTTTACTTAATGCATTAACTGTAGCAACACA
Organism: Protopterus annectens; assembly: GCF_019279795.1. Classification (NCBI taxonomy): domain Eukaryota; kingdom Metazoa; phylum Chordata; order Ceratodontiformes; family Protopteridae; genus Protopterus; species Protopterus annectens. The sequence continues at coordinate 1,923,317,125 of NC_056733.1, read as the reverse complement.
CTAGAAGTCTGTTAGAAAACATGTATCCCAAAGCTGTGCACACAGACATATAGCACAGGAAAGCAAGTATGCATTCCTTTATACCTTATTTCTATCACTAAGGAGGAGTGCAACTATAATAAAGAAGTCTCAGAAGTTGAAACATTTGACAAAAGGTAGTCAAAGTAATTAGTTCATTAAATAAGTATAAAATAGACAATAATGCATTATCTGTTCCATTCTGTAGCAAATTAAAAAGAAATGTATTGTGTTACCACTTTTGCAGAGCAGAAGGGCACAAATATTTAAATACTCATAAGTAAACTTTGCACCACAATCAATAGTAGTACAGTTTGATAGCATTATCAATCAGTGTAATATGTACTAGACAATCATGCAGTGTACCTGCTTAATAAATGTTTACTATGCGCTACCAACATAATATTGTAACAACAACTTATGCATCCTTCATGCCTCCATTTTTTGTCTCTTGTTTCCCTCTTTATTATTATTTTCTATTTTTTCCTCTCATTACCTTTTTTTTGTTCATGTTTCAATAGATCATAACTCCTAGGTCAACAACCAAGCATCTTCTCTATCTGCCCACCCATGGATGCCCTTCACAGGGTCAGGGCAATGGTTCAAGTACTATGGGCACTCAGGTGTGGGGCAGCCTAGCAAGCAACAAATGGTGAAGCTTTGGGATCTGGTTGAGGATATTGTTGAGAACCTTCGAGCTACTGGAGGCCTCCACTCGAATGTTACCAGGGTCTCCCACTTGATGTATCAGGGTAAAACCTATTCCAACACCTCTTCACCCTTGATGTCTTGTGCCGGTCTGTTATCTGTATGTCTTGTGTCTCCCACAAATGTCAGCTCATTGTAGTGCTCTGGGTCCTTATCAGATCACTGAAGTTTCAAAACTTCAAACATCATACCAGACCATATCAGACCAGATGATCAAGGTTTTGAAACTTCATACATTTGAATGGAGATTGCCATACCATGAGGAATATAAAATTTACCATTTTCCTCACTGTAATGTGATATCGGAGTTGGTATATTTAATTAGCAGGGGATGTGGGGGTGCAGGGGGGTTTGCCCCCCTGCAAAAACATAAAAAAAATGTTTTTATTTTTTTTATTTTAGTTTCGAAGTTTCAAAACTTTAATCATATGGTCTCATCCATATGATGTTCGAAGTTTTGAAACTTTGCTGATCCGATAAGGACCCAGTGCTCCTATCTGTTTTGTCTAAGAAGTTACCTTGTGAGTGTTTCTGCCATTTCACACAGAGCTAATCGAAGGAGGAGCACTGAGCAAAACTCTGATCTGTGATATATAACAAGTATCCTGTTTTTTTTTTTTTTTTTTTTTTGCTTATTTTTACTAGTTATTGCTTATTCTAAGATATTTATAGCACTTTTATTGTCTGCTGCATACTTTATATTGTATTTTGTAGCTATAAACTAATCTGCATGGTTGTACTAAAATTGTCTGCCTCACAGGGCTTGATAAATAATGTTTTTACTGTCATACTGTTTGTAAATCTTTTCTAGCTAGTTTCACTGTGTGTAAGGTATTTACTGGAAATTCTCTCTATTTGTTAAACATCTGTTTGTTCTGATTATCTACCAAGGAGTGTATCATATAACTGATTTGTTTGCAGTTAAAAGCATTCTCTAGAATCTCCTTGCTCCTTTATCTGTTTAAAACCTTCACTTAAAGGCTCACTGCTGTTTTTCTGCTGTGATAAAAATTTCTGTAGTGTTTTCTGCCTAAGTAGTGTAGGCAGTAGTTGTAGCATTGTTCATATTCAGGATTGTGTTTCTGGGCCTACTTGTTTGTTTGCAGAGACTGTGTGTCTGAGCACATTTTCCAGGCCATCTTAGTTTAGCAAAAGCCATTTTACATTTCAGTGAGAGTGTAGTGTTTATGGTCATTGGCTGACTGGGGTTACCTGGACTACGGCTTGGAGTAAGCACATCATTGGTTCTTTTGAACTTTTTTTTAAAGGTGTTTCAGGTTTCAACCTTCTGTTACTTAAGAAGTTACCTTGTGAGTGTTTCTGCCATTTCACACAGAGCTAATCAGAGGAGGGGCACTGAGCAAAACTCTGATCTGTGATGTATAACAAGTATCCTGTTTTTTTTTTGCTTATTTTTACTAGTTATTGCTTATTCTAAGATATTTATAGCACATTTATTATCTGCTGCATACTTTCTATGATATTTTATAGCTATAAACTAATCTACATGGTTGAACTAAAATCGTCTGCCTTACAGGGCCTGATAAATAAGGTTTTTACTGTCACACTGTTTGTAAATCTTTTCTAGCTAGTTTCACTGTGTGTAAGGTATTAACTGGAAATTTTCTCCATTTGTTAAACATCTGTCTGTTTGTTCTGATTTCCTGCCAAGAAGTGTATCATATAACTGATTTGTTTGCAGTTAAAAGTATTCTCTAGAATCTCCTTGCTTTTTTATCTGTTTAAAACCTTCATTTAAAGGCTCACTGCTTGGTGGCTTTGCACTTGCCCGCCCTTACTGTAAATTTGATCTGGGGCACTCCTCACAGTCTATTGTCATTAGGTCATTCTACCTAATACAGAGAGAAGATTTGAGAAGGCCAACCCACTTAGTTTCTTAACCTTGAATTATGTTCTGCTCCTCCTTTCACCATTTCCACTTTACTAAAAAAATAAATAAAAAATAAAAATAAAAAAACTTTGCTAGACTCTCCCTGTGTTCTGACCAAGTGTGCTTCTCAGCTGATAAGTATATTTTTGGCACTTTTTAACTGTTCAGAGTTGAATAAAACAATAACTGAATTAAGTTCAGAAAACATTTTGAATAAATTGCATTTATTTAAACTGTATTTGCTTTAATACTGCTACACACTCATGTGTGCTAGCTTGCACTGCACTTGAACTGTTTTTAGTGCTGTTTTAGCTGCTTTTCTGTAAAAAAAATTCTAAGCTTGTTTCCTGCCTTTCCTGTAACTAATCTAGTCCAGATACAGATTTGCTATACCCAGGAGTGTTTGTAAGCGTCTGAACCCCCCCAAGCCTTTCTGTGGTGGAGGGAAGCTTCTAGCTTATCAGTGGGACTGTTAAGCACTAGGTAGCCTATCTACCACAAGAGGAGTGTTTTCTGGCCCAGAAATTGTAGTTTATTGGCTGTTTGGGCAGTTTTTCCATCTCTTCAACTTTATGGTTTAAAAGCCCGTGTTTGCACTTTTCCCAGCTTTCCTGTAACTAGTCTAGTCCAGATACAGATTTGCTGTATCCAGGACTGCATGTAAGCTTCTGAGCCCCCCAAGCCTTTCTGTGTTGAAGAGAAGTCTTCTAGCTTATCAGTGGGAGTGATAAGCACTAGGTAGCCTATCTTCCACAGGAGGAGTGGTTTCTAGCCCAGAAATTGTAGTTTATTGGCTGTATGGGCAGTATTTCCATCCCTTTCACCTTTCTGGTTTAAAAGCCCTTGTTTGCACTTATTTCCCACCTTTCCTGTATCTAGTCTAGTCCAGATACAGGTTTGCTGTGACCAAGACTGTTTGTAAGCTTCTGAGTGGTGCCAAAGTCTTTTCTTCAATTTTTCCCTTAGATCTGCTAGTTCTCTCCTTTCCTGCACTTTTACTAGCTTATTAGTAGCACACAAAGGTGCTATCAGCACTAAACATTCTAAAAGGAAACAGCTCCAGTACTTATTATTAATGCCCACCCCTCTAGGCATGTCTAAAGGTCAGTTCCCTGTGCTTTCTCCTATTAACCTGGTGGACTTGGGCATCCTGAGGCAATGTAGAAAGTACCTCATGTACACTGACAACCCTCTCCTCTTACCTCACAACAATCAGACGTGCGAGAGGTGCACTTATATATCCAAATTGGTAGCCACACACTCTCCTGCCAAGACCAGAATAGCTGGTCAAGAGGAGAAGGTCAACCCTTGCACCACAACACATGGAACACATAGCCCTCCAGAACACACAACAGCATTGCCTTCACATAAAAATACAAACCACACACTCACCTTTGTGGAGGCTCTCAATAAAAATCTACCCAAACAGCAGAGACTTCCGAGACAGAAATTCACTCGATCAACACAACACTAATCACAAGACACATAACTCTCCTAAACAGTGTGCCACTCAACTAAAGCCCCTAAGGCAAAACAGCATGCCCAACACACTAGTCATAGATGACTCAATAGTGAGGCACACTGCTGTCCCACTCACTAGGTTGAATAAGGAGAAAGTAACTGTCAGCTGCCTGTCAGGTGCCAAGATTGGCCACATAATGCATGCACTTAGGTCCCTCAACAACAGGTGCAAATATGATTGTATATGTGGGTGTGAATGACCTGACACACACCTCCCTGGGCTACAAGAAAAGAGACAAGGAGGAGCTCTCAGATTATGTAGCCCAGGTGGGTATGACCCTAGCCCTGAGTAGCATCCTACCATCACCCAGAATGATACCATAGTACAAGCAGAAAATTATTGATTTCAACAATTGGCTAAGTTTCTGGTGTCATTCTGAGAGGATCCAGTATCTGTCTGCCTGGGATGACATGACTGACATACCTCAATGCTTTGCCAGAGATAGCCTGCATCTGTCTCCCCTGGGCTTCTGGATACTGGCCAAGAATCTTGCCACCCCTATAGTGCCTTTTTTAGGTGGTGTTCCAAAGACCAAATTACCACCATAACAGTTACAAACAAATGCAATCTGAGGGTCATACTGCTCGATGCTAGAAGTCTAAATCTCAAAATTCACTCGCTCAAAGCACTCCTTACAATGGAGACCATCAACATTTGTGCCATAGCAGAGACCTGGTTCAAGGCAGCAAAAAGCACCCCTGCACTACCAGGCCATAACTCATTCCACACCTTTCGGCCCTAGAACTTGGACTGAAGCTCCAAAGGCAGTGGTGTTTCCATATTCATAAAGGATGCACACACCTCCAGACTGGTAGCTCAACATAACTCATCTGAGATACTTCAGGTACAGCTAACATTGGGTAAGACAGCGATTCAGGTCGTAGCCTGCTATAGGTCCCCAACCATGTCCCAAGACTCACAGTCCACATTCCTAAGCACTCTGAAGAATATTAGGGTCCAACCTAACACTCTCATACTGGGTGACTTCAACTACCCCTCCATTAAGTGGGAAAACTACTCATGTACCAATACACTGGCCCAATATTTCCTGGAATTCATTAATTCCAACGCACTGGACCAGCTCATTCTTACACCCATTAGAGGTAGCAACATCCTTGACCTGGTCATTACTAATATGGGCGACCATTGCTCTACACCAATAGTCAACTTCTCCCTAGTTAGATCCAACCACAAACTAATCACCTTGGAAATCCAAATAACTCTCACCCTCCACCCCCCCCCCCCCACAAAGGTAACCACCATGAAAAACTTCTCCAAAACTATCTTTGGGATCCTAAAAACAGAGGTGGCTAACTTCACTGCACCCATGCAAATGGAGAATAGTTGCATGACCACCGAATCATACACCAATGCACTGTACGAACACATACACAAGTGCATGGATCTTGCTATACACAATAGAACCAAGACGCTCTCCTCCAAAAAAAGAAAGCCAATCTGATGGTCCCCTGCCATAAACAAACTCTACAACAGAAGGAGGAAACTGATACAGAATAAGGTGAAGTCCCAAGACTGGAAAAACTCCCTTATCATCCTCAACAAAAAGTTGAGATCCCTAATCAAATCCTCTAAAGCTAGCTATGAAAACAGAATTGCAGCAGATTGTAAAGACAACCACAAGGCCATCTATAGTTATGTAAAGAATCTCCACAGCAATACACAGATTTGCTCTGAACTACTGCACAATGTTACCTCCTATACCAAGCAAACATTTATTGCCAATATACTGGCCGACAGATTCAGTGCCAACTTTACCCCCCCCAAAGGACCAGTCATAATGCCAGTAGATTTCCAGGCACCCAGTATTACAGCTGCACAGATTAAAACAACACTGTCCAAAGCCAAGAATACAGCTTCTATGGGACCTGACAATATCCCTGGCTGTGTTCTACATAAACTACAGAGTGAACTAGCACCTCACCTGTGTGCCCTGTTCAATAATAGCCTCACCTCAGGCTCAGATTCATACAGCCTTCCTTGATCTGGCCAAGGCCTTTGATACCATTCCCCACTCAGGAATCATAGAAAAACTCACTAAGCAAGGCATCAACTGCTATATAACTTGGTGGGTTGCAAAATGGCTCACAGGTAGAAACCACAGTGCGAAAGTAGCTGACTCCAAAAGTCAGACTGCTGACCAGTCATGAGTGGAGTCCCACAGGGTTCGGTCATGGGTCCTCTCCTATATGGTATCTACTTCTCTGAAGTCCAGGTCAACACAAAGGGTCCTGGCTGACAAAGTTTGCAGATGATTGAAAGTTGGGCGCAATTATTAACTCGCCAAGTGATGTTGACATCCTACATAATGGCCTCACTGAGACCAACGATTGGTGTCAGAACCATGGCATTAAGCTCAATGCCAAAAATGTGTCGTCATTACCTTTGGGAAAAAACAGGTTCCCATGAATTACAACATTGACGGTAGTTCACTGAACACAGAAGGCGCTATAAGAGATCTGGAAACACAGGTTGACAGCAACCTCTCTTTTGACCACCACATTGCCACTGGGGTCAGAAAGTCCTTCTATGTGGCACATCTCATTACTAAAGGTTTTGCATCCAGGAAGAAAGAGATCATTGTCTTCCTCTACTCTTCCGTTATTAGGCCAATCATTGAGTACAATGCCCCATTTGGCATGTACCTCACTAAACACCTGCAACAACTGGAGAGGCCGGAAAATTACCTCACAAAGAGGATCCTAGGCCTTAAACATTTGTCCTATATGGATAGACTCAAAAAACTCCAACTATTCTCTGTCTCATATCGAGGTGATCTCTGCGTGCCTTACAAAGCCATGTCTGACCCAGCTCTGTTAGAAATGCCACATCTAAAGAAATCCCAATCCCTCCACACCACATACTCCAGAGACCTCAAACTCATTACCACAATTAACAGAACATGCTGGAGGGACAAGTTCATAAGTCAGAGACTGCCCATGCTATGGAATAGACTTCCCATACAAGTCAAGCAGAGCACCTCACTGGCCCTCTTCAAGAGAAATCTTGATGAGTGGATGGGAAATAGAAAATTCACTCCAGGGATCACTCCAGTGGCTTTATTCGACAGAGAAACAGGAATCTAAGGTCGGGTGGCATAATGCTAATCCTATGGGCTAGGCTTGTAAAGGCACTAGGGCCATTAGCCTCATACACACCAATGAACCTATGAACCTATGTTGCATTAATTCTTAACTCTTCCATAATCCCCTTCCCTTCTTCCTTCCTCAATTCCTTAAGTATTTAAAAAAATAAATAAAAAAAATGGGGGGAGGGCTGATATATCCCCAAAGCATATCAGCACTGGAAGGAAGATTAGAAACTCTGAAGGAAAAAATGGATAGATCTGCTAAACTGGTAGCATTTAAAGAGATGCAAAATGACACATTAGATAAAAAGTTAGAAAAACTACAACAGAAAATAAATAATTTACACAATCATTCAGATGAAATAACAAGCACATTGCTGGCATATCAGATTCTATTTCTGCAGAGGAAGTAGAATGCTTTGTTCTTTATTGTGATGAAAAAAAAATCTGAAGACAGCTACAAAAACTATGTGAATAAGTAGGAATCACAGGGTAAGTCAAGAGGTATCAAGATACAGTCAGGCCCACATGTGTGCCAAAGGAATGATTCGTTATAATAAGCAGGAAGCTTAAAGGAAAAGAATGGAACATTTACAAGATTAGACTTGTGTGGAATCTCTTCCCAGACATTCTTTAGAAGAGAAAAGACTGGTCCCACTTAAGACATTTGTTTAACCAATCAAATTTTACTTCTATGCTTTTGTATCATTTAGTTTTAGTAGTTAAGTATGATGATGCTACCTGGCACCTCGGGGACAAAGCAGCTGCATGACACATCTTAAGAGAGCAACACAAACTGAACACTGCTCCAGAAGACATGTGTAGTATATATTTCATTAAGGAGATGGAGGTTGGGGGGGGGCAGTAAAATGTGGGGAAAAAAAACAGAATCTGATGGACGCAAGCCACAATCTCCACAACAATGAAAGGGAGAGCAGAATACAGAAGACAAGTTTTGAGAAAGAGCACAGCAGCCATCCAGCTAATACTGACAAAAAGCTTCCAATTCTGAAGATACAGGTGGCTAGAATGAAAGATAAGCCAGATAGGCTATCTATGAGAGATAGAAGCAGTTTTTCTATGGGATTGGCAGAACGTGAGCATAGATATAGAAATAAAGTTAAAGGAAAAATGAAACTAACTCAGAGCCAAAAGAAAAATACTGCTGGTCAAAATAAGAATTTGAAAAATTATACCATGATAGAGCTTTACTTAAGCCAAGAGAAGGCACAGAAAAATGATTAATCCCCATTTTGCAGCACAATGAGCAGGGGGACAAGTATTTATAAAATAGATGGGCAAGCATGAGAACATGTCACTGTATGAACTACACTGATTTTATGAGGCTGTGTGAGATCAGTATTGAACTTCGGAGATTCTCTTTATGACTGTCTGCCAGTATGGAAACCATTTTATCATCTCTCTAGTAGATATAGACTGTCTGAATTATGACACTGCATTTTTGATTATTTTAGTTATGCCAGTCTTAATGCCCACTGATTTTCATAGGACTTGCATTGTCAGCATACTAAATAGTCTTGTAATATTTCCTTCGTCATGTTAATAAATGGTGAGAATTATTATAAATCCCAGGACAAAAAATGTTGAGAGGATGAGGGAAATCTTAAACTCTACTGAGCATGATTTCCCAACACATCAGGTTATATCCTGGAACACTGGGGGTGTATCTCACCTTATTAAGAGAGCATGTTAGAATGGAAAGTGGTGCTTTCAGAAAGACATGCTTGGAAGATAAAGCACAATAACTTCCTGTCGTTATATGCAAATCAGAGGCCAGGTGGGGTAAGAGAGAAGTAGCCCTGCTATTCCATAAATCCCTTCATGCAAATTCAAAATGCATAATTGTCAGTAATATAAGCACATAGAATATATAGCACACCACTCCACCTTGAGTGCGAGAATTCAGAACAAAGCCAAACATAAAAGGGAGACAAAGGCATAAAATCAGGCACAAATTTTAAATATTGCTCTTACAAGCTTAGAAGGTTCCCAGAATAAACTATTTTTGCATTTGTTTTCATTGATATGTAGTCAAACTAAGTATCACTCATTATTTAGTGACTTTAGTTCTCAATGTGTTGCCAGAAAACTACAAATTGTGTGAGGAATGCACTAAAAATGTGAAGCAAAAATCTGGATATACAACCAAATTCTGGACAGTTGAGATGTCTGTGTACCCCAGATTATACTGAGCCATATATATCTATATATATTTATATATTAATTAATGACCTTATGAACGACGGTAAAGTGAGTTTCAAATATTAGATTGTAAACCTATATATATATATATATATATATATATATATATATATATATATATATATATATATATATATACATACACACACAATAAAAACCCATTTAACAAAGAATTTGAACAAATAAAATTAAAAACTTCAATGACTACAGGAAAAACAGATGAGGCAGGAATGTCTCCCCCAAATTCTCAAAAGTTTGCATGGCATGCATGCTTAGTGTAAGAGGTAATTTTGGCAATATGGCGGCCGAGCGATCCACAGACGTGCTCATTTGACATGCGAGAGCACTTTAGCACTAGTGCTGCATGTTCCCAGCCCTCACATGCAAATTACCCCATTTGCAGGTGAAAACCATGCAAATTAAGTAAATCTGCTATCCAGGAAGCTGGAATCAGGGCTTGCAGGGCTAGCGTAATATGCAGAAATGTACTCAGTTAGTAACTGAATACGGTTCTACAAAATCCAAAACGGAGACAAGAAAGCTCTAAATAAAGGCGGCATATCATTGAGGAAGCATGCCGATGGCCAAGTATAAGGCCATTGGCATTGCAAACAATGCAAAATGCCCAAAATGCAACTTTTATTTTATTACCGCCGATCACTGCTGTTTAAGCATAGGACAGCGTCGTGCAAATAGGATCGGTGGGAAAATAAGAAAATAAACCTAAAGCAAGCAATCCAACTAAAATCAGTATTCTACCATGCAAGTCAATGGCAGGCAAAAGACAATCCAACCAGTGAATAGTGGTTGCTGGGGGGGGGGGGGAGATGCAGTGTGACACATGTAACTATGCATTAGCAGACAATCTTATGCAAATGAGGGGAAGGATAGTGAATCCCAGTTTCCACCATCATCTGAGGCAGGTCCCAACAGTGTAAGAGTATGACTAGGTGAGTGCAAGACTAGGAGGTAGGTGACATCATGGGCGAGTGTGTCAGGCATACTGTAAGCAGATTGGAGACCTGTGGCTCGGGGTTGCTCCTAGCTTAGCAGAGCTAAGCTAGGGGGTGTGTCCAAACCTGCCTAGCACTTATGACAACGTGTAAGCGGGTGTGCGTGCCACGCACCAGGATCTACAGGAAGATAAAGGAAGTGAAACCAGGAAATAGCAGCAGTGTACACACGGGAGTACATCGAATGCATGGCGCACCCCCGGGATGAAACAGAAGGGCAATGGGAAGGGAAAACAGCAGTAGGAAGATAATCTAGGGGTACTAGGTTCACTGCCAGGTGAAACGTAGCGGAACCAGCCAATTACACAGGCAGCAGACCAGCCCAACCGAGAAAATTACTATAAACTATGCAAACACCTACCCCTCTGTTTTTTCCCACACCCTACACCACCGGTGTAAACAAGCGGGGAACTTATAGCACTCACAACAGCAAAATGTTAGGGGCTGAAATAGTTATTATACAACTTTGCTGCCAACCAACCCACAGTGAGGAGACAGAGAAGAGTCTACAGACCCAGGGTAACCTATCAAGTGCTACATGAGCTGGAGATAGTGGAGTGCTATAGGGTGGACAGAGATCTATAGCAAATTGTTGAGCTGTGCCGGTGTGACACACAGAACTAACAGAGGGGAACCCATCCCAGTGGATGCCAAGGTATGTGTAGGCCAAAGAATACTAGCTACAGGTACCTTCCAAAGGCCAACTGGGGATATGGTGGGGATTTCACAGGCATCAGCATCCAGGGTACTCCACCAGTTCCTGGATGCCATGTCAGCACATGTCAGTGAGCACGTATATTTCCCCATCACCCGTGAGGCACTGGCCAACAATATGCATCTCTTCCACCAAATAGCAGAATACCCTGAGGAAGTGGGTGCAATAGACTGCACATATGCATCAAAGCACCACCCGGTGAACAGGGTAGGGTCTACATCAACCGCAAGGACTTCCCCTCCATCAACTGCCAGGTTGTGTGCGATGCCCAAGGCATAATACTGAATGTGTGTGCTGGCTGCCCTGGAAGTTATCACAATTCCCACATCTGGCATCTGACGCAACTGTACCAGAAATTTGCCAATGGGGACATCCCACACGGTCCCTTAGTGGGGGATGCTGGATACGCACTGGAGCCATGGCTGATGAACCCAATCAGAAACACACACACACCCGAACAAGAACTCCATAATGAGGCACACGCACAAACAAGAATAGTAATAGAGCATGTGTTTGGGATGCTCAAGTCATGGTTCAGGTGCCTGGACACATCTGATGGAGCCTTGCAGTACTCACCAACTACATGTACCCAAATCATCCTAGTATGTGTCATGCTGCACAATATGATCTTGTGGAAACAGTTGCAGCAGGAACAGCATGGGGCAGGGCTACACAGCCCCCCCCACCAATGTCAAGGCCTGCACAGGCACAGAGTGACTCGGAGGAGGAACAACCTGAGCCTGCCCCAGTAGGCAGAAGGAGGCATGCCCAGTATGCCCTGGCCCTGGCAAAGAGGTAACGCATAGCACATACACATACAGCCCAACACAACACAAATGACACATAGCCCACAAACTCAGTGCACCACTCAACCACAGCCCATAAGGCATAACAACATACCCAACACTCTAGTCATAGGTGACTCTATAGTCAGGCACACTGATGTTCCACTAAATAGACTAAACAAGGAGAAAGTTACTGTCAGCTGCCTGTCAGGTGCCAGGATCCTCCACATAACGCATGCACTGAGGTCACTCCAAAATAAGTACAAATATGACACTGTCATTGTCCATGTTGGTGTGAATGACCTGAGATGTACCTCCCTGGACTACATGAAAAGAGACATGGAGGAGCTCTCCGATCTTGTATCCCAGGCAGGTATGACCCTAGCCCTGAGTAGCATCCTGCCATCACCCAGAATGACACCACAGTATGAGGACAAAATAATTGACGTCAACAATTGGCTAAGCTTCTGGTGTCATTCTAAGGGGATCCAGTATTTGTCTGCCTGGGACGACATGATCGACAGTCCACGATGCTTTGCCAGAGATGGCCTGCACCTGTCGCCCTTAGGATTATGGATACTGGCTAAGGCTCTTGCCACCCTTATAGTGCCTTTTTTAGCCAAGGTTCAAATGACAAATTCCCCACTGTAACAGGTACAAGCAAGCAAAATCTGAGGGTAATGCTACTCAATGCTTGAAGTCTAAACCTCAAAATGCACTCACTCGAGGCATTCCTTAAAATGGAGAACATTGACATCTGTGCAGTGACAGAGACCTGGTTCAAAGCTCCAGAGAGCACCCCTGCATTACCAGGCTTCAATTCATACCACACCTTTCGACCACCTAACCCAGAAAGAAGCACTAAAGGCGGAGGTGTGTCCATATTCATTAATGATATCCACACCTCCAGGCTAGTTGCACAGCATAATGCATCCGAGATTATCCAAGTGCAACTAACTCTGGGCAAGACCGCAATCCAGATTGTAGCTTGCTATAGACCTCCCACCATGCCCCAGGATTCACACTCCTCATTTCTTGATACACTGGAAAGTATTAGGGTACAACCCAACACCCTAATAATGGGAGATTTCAACTAACCCACCATTAACTGGGAAAACTACTCAAGTACCAACTCTTTTGCTCAACGTTTTCTAGAATTCATAAATTCCAATGCCTTGGATCAACTTATTCACACCCCCACCAGGGGCAGCAATATCCTAGACCTGCTCATTACCAACATGGGAAACCGGTGTTCCACACCAGTGGTCAATTCCTCGTTGGTCAGATCCGACCACAAGCTAATCAGCCTAGACATCCACATCCCACCCCCAGCCCCAATTAGGGAAAGCATCGTAAAAAACTTCTCAAAAGCCAACTTCACACTTCTTAGGACAGAAGTGGCAAACTTAATGACACCCATGCAGACGGACAATAGAGGTATGACTGCCGAATCCTACACAAATGCACTTTATAAGCACTTACACGAGTGCATGGATCATGCTATCCCTAACAGAACCAAGATGTTATCCTCCAAAAAAAGGAAGCCAATCTGGTGGTCCTCTGCCATAAACAAACTCTACAACAGAAGAAAGAAACTGTTGCAAAAAAGAGTAAATTCCCATGACTGGAGGAACTCCCTGGTCAACCTCAGTAAGAAGCTGAGATCCCTCATAAAATCCTCCAAAGCTAGTTACGAAAACAAAATTGCCACTGACTCTAAAGACAACCACAAAGCATTCTATAGCTATGTCAAGAATCTAAATGGGAACACTCAGATCTGCTCTGAGTTACAGCATAATGGCACTAAATATACAGAACCAACTGATATTGCCAACATCTTAGCAGATAGGTTCAGTGCTAACTTTACCCCCCTCTCACCCCCTAGAGGGCCCATCTCTATACCGGAAGAATGCAAAGTTCCTATAATCACAGCTGCACAGGTAAAAAACACACGCTCCAAAGCCAAGAACACAGCATCCGTGGGACCTGACAATATCTCAGGCTGCATTCTACATGAACTACAGAATGAACTGGCACCCTACCTAAGTACCATGTTCAATCATAGCCTCACCTCAGGGTTTGTACCCACTGAATGGCGCACTACAACAGTTATCGCACTCCACAAAGGGGGAGCCATTATGGACCCCGGGAACTACCGCCCCATTAGCCTGACGAGCCTGGTCTGCAAGGCCATGGAATGTATCATTGTGGAACTCATAAACAAAGACATTGGTAATTTCCAAACTCTGGACCCTACTCAGCTTGGATTTGTAAAAGGCAGATCATGTCTCCTAAACCTGCTTGACTTCTTTGAAGCAGTCACCAAAGCCATAGATGAGGGTAAAATGGTTCACACAGCTTATCTAGATCTCGCCAAGGCTTTCGCCACCATTCCCCACTCTGGAATTATAGATAAGCTCACTAAACTAGGTATAAATCCCTATGTCACAAGATGGGTTGCCAACTGGCTCACAGACAGAACCCACACTGTGAAAGTAGCGGATTCCAAATCCGACATCAGACCAGTGACAAGTGGAGTACCACAGGGTTCAGTCCTGGGTCCTCTCCTGTTTGGTATCTACTTCTCTGAAGTGCAGGCCAACACAGAAGGTCTTTGGCTGACAAAGTTTGCAGATGACTGCAAACTAGGAGCCATAATCGAAACTCTGAACGATGTGGACAAACTACAAAAGGTTCTCACTGAGATAGACACCTGGTGTCAAAGCCATGGCCTGAAGCTCAATGCCAAAAAGTGTATTGTCATCCCCTTTGGTAAAAACTCTGTACCATGAACTACCACATAGCTGGTAGTCTACTTAATGCCAAAAATGTGATAAGACCTTGGGACACAGGTAGACAGTAGTCTCTCCTTTGATAATCACATCGCCACAGTGGTCAGGAAATCCTTCTACATGGCTCATCTCATCACAAAAGGATTCTCATCCAAAAAAAAAAGAGGTCATTGTTCCCCTCTACTCATCACTCATTAGACCCATTATAGAGTACAACGCCCCTAATGGTTAAGGTGTTTGCCTTACAAACACAAGGTGCAGGGTTTGAATCTCACAAGGGATAATTGACTAGGCTTAAAATGGCTTGCAAGGGCAGTTAGCTTAGTACTAATCTATGAACCTATGAACCTATGAACCTCACAAGACATCTACAACAACTGGAAAGACCACAGAAATACCTCACAAAGAGGATTACTGGCCTCAAACAGATGCCCTATGCAGACCGTCTCAAAAAACTACAGCTTTACTCCATCACATATCGCCTACTCAGGGGCGATCTCTGCCTAACATACAAAGCTATGTCAAACCCAGAGCTGTTGGACATGCTCCACTTAAAGAAATCCCAATCCCTCCGAGCTACACGCTCTAGGGACATTAACCTTGTCACCACAATAAACAGAACATGCTGGAGGGATAGATTCCTGTCCCAGAGACTTCCCATACTCTGGAACAGACTACCTATCTATGTCAAACAGAGCTCCTCATTAGCACTCTTCAAGAAAAATCTTGATGATTGGATGGGAAATGAGAAATTCACCCCGGGGATCACTTCTGTGGCTCTGCTCGACAGGGGCACAGGAAAATAATTTTCTTGGGTGGCAAAAGCCAGGGTACATTTTTTGGCTAGGCTTGTATGGGCCTTAGGGCCGATAGCCTAGTACCTACCTATGAACCTATGAACCTATACTCTGACATGGGAGGGACCCAGGGAATAGCACCTCTCTCTGACTCTCACATACAGTAAAAGGGATACCAAACATTACACTACCTGTGCCTAACCATGCCTAGGGAGTGTACTATGTGCATCCAACATAGGCAGCCCTGCAGCACCACCCTCAATACTGGGACACCCAAAAGATAAGGGACTCACCCATGGCAGTCAGGGGGAAGGTCACATACCCAACAACAGTCACAGCCAGCAGGACAGGTGTAGACAAACACAAACAAATGGTGTACTATGGCCTCTGAATAAGGGCTATGAGTAACCACCCCCCCCTGGCTTACACAGACAGACTACAGCAGGCCAGGTAGTGGAAAGTCAGTTGTGATGGCTAGGAAGTCAGAAACTAATGTGCAGATAATCAAAAGATAAGAATGGTAGTACACTGGTATGGCCTAGCCAGCACGATAGGTAAGACTACTGACTGAAATGGAGTACATGACATACCAGTACAGTCCTAGCAAATGTGTACAAGTGTCAGGTGTGCCCCCCATCCTACATAGAAATAAAGTAACAGTCAGGTGCACCCCCCCAATCCTGTGTAGAAACAAAGAAATAGTCAGGTGGTCACCCTGCTATGCCAACATGTTGCAACAGTCAATACCAAATGATCAATGGATATCCTGCAGACACAGCATGCTACTTGTCAGTGTACAACAGTCATCAACATACTGAAATGTCATACTGGGCATGCTCACACACTTAAACACATGAAGCTCATGTATGCAAACACCAGTGGACCAGACACATCCAGCAGTTGCAATTGTTAGTGCAGACACATGTCAGTATGCACCACTCATGCCTTGCACACACAGTGGATAGGAATACAGACATATATGTAAGGACAACACACTATAATAAGCCAAAGGTAGATGGACATAGATGTGTGGACGAGGGTGACCATGAGGAGGAGCCATGCAGGCCTGTCCCACCCAGCACACAGACACATTAGGTGCAGATGTCACTTACTGCAGATACTAGAAACCAGTGCCTGTCAGCACCACAGACTATGTGGTCCACGTTCCAGCCATGCAACATGACTGTACAAGGACATAGTCATCTAGTAGCTGTATACATGTACCTGTGACATATGACCCCATGCGTGGCCACATGTGTCATGTCACCTCTACATGAAAGGGTTACGTCCCATGCACACACATCCCACCCATAGCTCTACCCTGACAAGCCTGCTTAGTTCATCCAATGTGAAATACACCTTTGGGAGAGCTGTAGCCCAGTAATCTCAATGGCGTGTCCCATAACTGCGTACTGCTGTAGTGTGATAAACTAGTTAGGTAGGAGTTCTAACCCCAGACCTGGCAACTGTGTGTGTGAGTGTGTGTCGGTGTTTGTGTGTGTGTCTGTCTCTCTCTGACTGTGTAGAGAGGAATGCCTTTTAGGCTACTCACACCCCTTACAATTCATATACCCACCTTTGACAAGGCTGCTGATGTCACCTACCTAGAAATACTCCCCTGGGAAGGCTGTAGCCCAGTAATCTCCATAGTGCAACCCGTAACTGCATACCGCTGTAGTGTGATAAACTAGTTAGGTAGGAGTTCCAACCCCAAACCTGGCGAGTGTGTGTGTGTTTGTGTTTGTGTGCATGTCTGACTGTATAGAGAGCAATGCTTTTTAGGCTACTCACATCCCTTACAATTCACATACCCAACTTTGCAAGGCTGCTGATGTCACCCACCTAGAAATATTCCACTGGGAAGGCTGTAGCCCAGTAATCTCTGTAGTGCATCCTGTAACTGCGTACCACTGTAGTGTGAAAAATGAATTAGGTAGGAGTTCCAACCCCAAACCTGGCAACTGTGTGTGTGTGTGTGTGTGTGTGTGTGTGTGTGTGTGTGTTGCTGTGCATGTCTGACTGTGTAGAGAGTAATGCTTTTTAGGCTACTCACACCCTTTACAGTTCACATACCCAACTTTGGCAAGGCTGCTGATATCATGCACCTAGAAATACACCTCTGGGAAGGTTGTAGCTCAGTAATCTCCATAGAGCATCCCGTAACTGCGTACTGCTCTAGTGTGATAAACTAGTTAACAAATGCAAAAAGTAACAAACAAGTGAAAACAAAAACCAGAAGACAAAATTACCCTGTACTTGTGAACGCCAAGGGAATTCTTGTATAGTCCACACTTGTAAATTCTCCACACTCAAATGGCTGCTGTAGACAGAATCCAGGATAAAATCAGTTATGTTAGATGCTAAATAAATGTCCACAAAGAGGTCCTATGTGACAAAATATCCATATAAATCAAGTAGTAAAAAAGATTTCTCCAAAAGCTTTATTGAACCAATAATGTGGACTATACAAGAATTCCCTTGGCGTTCAGAAGTACAGGGTAATTTTGTCTTCTGGTTTTTGTTTTCACGTGATAAACTAGTTAGGCAGGAGTTCTAACCCCAGACCTAGCAACTGTGAGTGTGTGTCAGTGTATGTGTGTGTGTGCCAGTCTCTCGCTGACTGTGTAGAGGGCAATGCCTTTTAGGCTACTCACATGCCTTACAATTCATATACCCACCTTTGGCAAGGCTGCTGATGTCACCCACCTAGAAATACTCTCCTGGGAAGGCTGTAGCCCAGTAATCTCCGTAGTGCATCCCGTAACTGCATACTTCTGTAGTGTAATAAAGTAGTTAGGTAGGAAGTCAAACCCCAGACTTGGTAACTGTGCATGTGTGATTCTATGTGCACATGTCTGTCTGTCACTGACTGTGTAGAGAGCTATGCTTTTTAGGCTACTCACACCCCTTACGTTTCACATACCCAACTTTGGCAAGGCTGCTGATGTCACCCACCTACAAATACACCTCTGGGAAGGCTGTAGCCTAGTAATCTCCGTAGCACAACCCATAACTGTGTACCGCTGTAGCGTGATAAACTAGTTAGATAGGTGTTCCAACCCCAATCCTGACAACTGTGTGTGTATGTGTGTGTGTGTGTGTGTGTGTGTGTGTGTGTGTGTGTGTGTGTGTGTGTGTGTGTGTGTGTGTGTGTGTGTGTGTATGTCTGACTGTGTAGAGAACAATGCTTTTTAGGCTACTCACACCTCTTACGATTCACATATCCAACCTTGGCAAAGCTGCAGATGTCATGCACCTAGAAATACACCTCTGGGAAGGTTGTAGCCCAGTAATCTCTGTAGCACATCCTGTAACTGTGTACTGCTGTAGTGTGAATTAGAACTGTGGTACAGTTCCATCCCCACCCATGTCAGTTCTGTATGTATTGTGTGTGTCATTGTCTGTGTAGGGAGCAATGCATTTTAGGCTAGTCTCTCCCAGTCAATTTCAAAAGCCCTACTTTGGCAATCCTGCTGATGTCATTCATTGTGAAATACACTTTTGGGGAAGGGCTACTCCAGTAATATCTGTGGCATGTACTATTACTGCGTAGTGCTGTAATGTAATAAACTAGTTAGGTAGGGGATCTATTCCCAAACAAGACAGATGTGCATGTGTGTGTGTGTGTGTGTGTGTGTGTGTGTGTGTGTGTGTGTGTGTGTGTGTGTGTGTGTGTGTGTTTGTAACCTGTATCCTGTATAGAGGTGGAAGTGACTGTGTAACACCTGTGGCCAATGTGAAGCAGGTTTTGCATATTTCTTATATGGTGGCCCTACTATATATCCCAATGTCCACCATACAGGGATAACAGATGTGAAATGGCTGAGAGGCTGGTGTGCAAAGCCGTACCCATACATGTGACATCAAGGCCAGGCAATCACAGTTAGCAACCCCAGTATTACCTAGAGTACACTCTCAATCCATGTGTCATACACACACACATGCCTAGGTAACAGCAAATATAGTAGCACACTGCATATTGGCCACTGATAGTAACTATGGAGTGACAGCTGTGGGCCACAGAGGGCATGTGACCCTGTCCATCTGTCCAATATGCATGTAAGTGCAGACAGTGCACCTCCCCATGCTCCTCAATGGACAGCTGCACTACCTGTGATGCCAGTGACACCAGGGAATGCTGTTAGCATGCTCACAATGTAGGTGTAGGGTAAAGCTGCTGGCCATTAACGGTTCCTGCCACAGGTGGCTAGGACTGACACATCTGATGGTAGTCTGCATTCACAACATGGGCCGGACACCCCAGGTACAGTTCCACATGTGACTGTACATGCATGTGGGAGATGTGCACATCTCAGACACCGTCCATGTCATAGACTAAGGAACACATACATGGCAAGCGATACACAGCATTGGCCACACACAATAGCCACCCAGGTGATGAGATGGGGGAAACAATACCCACCTTTGTGGGCAAATGCAGACTCTACATCCCTGAGCCACAATGCAGACCATTGTCATGTGGCCTGATGCCAAGGTATACCCATCGCCTAGCCTTGGACAGCCATCTGGCACAGTCGATCACCACACACCCATGCAGACATGCACACATGCATGTCAGTACTGGCACCCTGTGTGTTTGTGGATGTGTTGCATGCTGTGTATGTTCACATCCACACTCCCTACAACCCTATATACCTGCACTGTGATGTGATGTGGCAATCCCACTACCAATGAGTTGTGCACCTGGCCCTGCCATGTGTGTCAATGTGTGTGTGTCCCTGTGAGAGTGTGGCTGTGTTGACGCTGGCACCTGTTCATGCAGACAGGCATGTGTATGTCACCTACTGTACAGCAACTGTATCCCTGTTGCAGATGTCACTCACCATCACATATATGTTCTGAGTGCTTCACAACAGTTAACCCATGTGGTGCATCCAACAACTGCATCAAACTGTGATAGCACTACATAGCCAGGGGTTTGATACCCTCTTTGATACCCCTCCCTGACATGTATTTGCCTCTGTCCGCATCTCCCACCCCCCCTCTCTGGTGGATGTGGAGACCTACACCTGCTTTGCTTAGGCAGCAGCATGTGTATTTTAAGTGATACTCATGATCAGCTGATGGCTTCTGCATTAATTGCAGCCCTTCCCTAGCTGATTGCATGTGAAACAGCTGTGGTAGCATGCCCATAGCCAATTGTATGGAACACACTCCAATATCTAGGAACATCATGGTGGTGTTGGCAATTTTCATCCACTGTGAGCAGGAAGTAGATCTGTCATGTGGCAAACAGCATCTCAGATGGATTGGGGTTTACCTCTAACAACATACAGTGTGGAAACAGTGCAACAAACAGGAGGGGGATGTGCCTGACCTGACTACAGACTGTAAGTGCTGCTATACTGCAAGTGAAGTAATGTTGGTTTAACAGTGTTTGTGTGGATATGGCTGTTGTACATGTCTCAATACCTGCCATGTCAGTTTCATGTTTATGAGGAATCCCCATCTGTAGGGTCATCTGCAGCCTGGGCAGTGTTGTGTCATGGCTTCATGTGTCACCCATGGAGCATCTAGCTGTGGACTGCAAAAGGTAGTGTGAGGATTGCAGTTAGTAGATGGTGAAAGCCGTGATAGTTACTGACATCATATCCCTCATAGGACATATGTTGCAACAAACCCTATAACAACAGTAAATGTATGCAGTTATCACAGCAACATGTCAATATTGGCCCTGTGTATGTGCTCCCAGCCAAACCTCTGTCAACCTTTGTATATATGTCATGAATGAAGTGGTGCATATGTGCTGTACACCATAATTAGTGGCATCATATCTGAGAACAAGCCACTGATATATCTGACTGCTACACATGTTATGCACAGTAGGGGTTACATTTCATGACATTACCTGCATATTTTGTGGATGTTCGTACAGTACTGAGGTCTGTGTACCTATGGTGAATGTTGACAGTGTGTGTATTGTTAAAATGTACCTTAGCCTGTGTACAGACTGTGGTAGATGTCATTGTTCTAGTTCCCCTACTATCAGATATTATATGCTGCTCCACTGTATGGTACTGTATTGGTGTACATGTTTGTAGGCCATACACACACGTGTCCCATACCATAGACAGCCATCAGACCAAACTGTGTAGCAGGCTAGTATATGTAGGGTCAGTCTGTGAGTGGCACATATGAGGATGGTGTAGAACAGATAGTCCATATACTGTAATATCACACTAGCTAACCATATGCAGCTGTGGCTGTGTTCACATTGGTTGTGGATATGCAATTTCACACAGGTGTATCTTACCCTGTGCTGTGACAAGCCTGTTGAGCCTGCTATATATGCAGGTACATGTGCATTCCCCCATAGGAGATGTAGGCCAGTGTTGGGCCAGTCTGCCTGCAGCCTGCACAGTGCATTGTTAAATGCCTAGCAGCTTAGTGTACTTATCCAGTGGGATGTCATGTGCATATACTAGCCAGATGTACCACTGCCAGGCCTCCCTTAACAGTTATGTTAGATAGGGCAGTGGGATGGAGTGCAGATGTTTGTCAATATCTTTTGGGTAGTATGTGACGATGGTACCCCTGTACCAGCAGTCATACTGTGTCAGGCCAGACAGGGGTGTGTGAATGCATGACCTATGGTGGCCATTATATACCAGTCATTATGTGTTATACCTATCTACATGGCCATCTACAGCCATATTGTCAGACATGGTACACATGTGTAGCACTAAGGGCTTATGTGTGTACCTCTGGACTGTACAGAGTGTGTCAGACTTTCCACATATATTGGCCAATATTTCTGCTGCAGTCCACAGCAGCATTACGTGCTAGCAGCGGTACTGTACAATGATGTCCTTAGGATGTCTGTCAGTAGCCAGTGGCACACATGTTATAAGCATATGTGTCCTCCCACACACACTATGTCTGTGAAGACAATCCCAATGACAGTAGCAATAGTCTACTAGTATACCTGCTATAAATACCTGACATCCCCTTCAACTACAACATTGGGATCATACAGGCTGGGGTTGGGCTACACTTCATGTCCAGGACATATGGTGGAAATATATGTACATATACTTATCCAGATAGCCAGATATACATGATTACACATGTGTACTACTCCCAATTAACACTGTCATGGCAACCACCTACTATAAATCCTCACATCGTGTGTGCATGGTCCCTTTACATTTCATCGTCTTGTGTGTGGGCAGCAGTGCTGCCGACAGCA
The DNA here is from genome assembly GCF_019279795.1 of Protopterus annectens. Lineage (NCBI taxonomy): Eukaryota > Metazoa > Chordata > Ceratodontiformes > Protopteridae > Protopterus > Protopterus annectens. The sequence continues at coordinate 1,923,294,345 of NC_056733.1, read as the reverse complement.
GGTAGTAATACCCCTTACAGGAGAAATGGCACACTCAAGGTAGCCACATATTTGTAGGAGGATCAGGAACTACAGGCAGACTGTAAGTACAGTTGTGTTATGCTTTGTATATTACTGGTGTTACAGGGTGAGAGTGTACATACTAGTTTACCTTGGAATGCAGTCCATCTGCATAGCACACAACTGTGGGTCTATCCTCATGCCACCCAGAGCTATGCCTATCATGTCTTGTCTGTCCACCACACAGGTCCTGTGTCAGATATTACACTGGCAGTGTGTGTGTTGAGTGTTATCGGTACATGGCTACATCTATGACTGTTTCTAACCTCAATTCCCTGACTAAGGGTATGTTACAGACTATCCTGTAACACCAGCACCTTACTTAGTGTATGGCAACAGTTGTCCACATATGTGCCTGTATTCCAGGCTCTGTCCATCACCTACATACCAAGCTTTGCACATATGTCATGATGTCTGTGGTTGTTCTGTAGTGGGCTGTGAATATATCACACTGCCATTGCTGCTATCAGTCCACTGCCATTGTATCCCCCACATATATGGTGGGGCTGGGGTCATATATGTGTGGGCGTCACCTACACAATACATGTGTGCCCTTATGCACTCCAGAGGCCAGTGTATGTAACAGTGGTATATGGCCCTGTATTATTGAGTCTGGGGAGGGCACCATAAATGACCTAGGCTGCTACAAAATGTGGGGGTATCAGGGCTGAGCTGCTTTAAGGTATCTGGATATACAGTACCATATATTTCACCTATATATACATTACTGACATGGATCTGGTTAATGCAGGACTACTGACCCCTGCCATACAAACTGTTCTGTTTGTGGGTGTTCTCGTGATGGTGTCAGTTATGCCACATTATGTAGCAGTTACAACCCATGTGGTCAGATGATGTCTTTACCACCTACTGAGTTTGTACAGTGTGTAGATAGAGGCTGCTGAACTACACACCTGCATTACATACTGTTGATTGTTAGGTATCCTGTGGCCCAGTTTGTCTTTCCTATTGTACAATGTGAATTGCTTGGCCTGGACAGCAACAGCTGTGAACCTTTCCAGACTACTGTATTACTGTTAACTGGTCCACAGTTGCATTACTCTGTTTATATACTTATCAGTTTCTGAACAGCTATATGGCATGGCATATAGAACTGTAATGGTACATGATTAAAGGTTTCCATGTCTGCAAACCTGTGGGTGGTGTTTTACCTATGACCTTTCTGTGGGTATACATTACAGGCAATGATTGTCATTTGTATGGGTGGCCCATATAGTGTCCAGTCATTCAGGTGTTAACTGTAGGCATAGTGGCTGTTCCATATTGTGTGCACCTTCTACTTATGTATTTTACTGTACATATAACTGCATGTGTATGTGTAGTCACATGTATATGTATATGTATATATATATATATATATATATATATATATATATATATATATATATATATATATATATATATATATATATATATATATATATATATATATATACATACATATATATATATATATATATATATATATATATATATATATATGGATATATATATATATATATATATATATATATATATATATATATATATATATATATATATATATCTGTATCCTGGGGATGTTTATGGCTTCCATATATTACATACCCCATGGGAGCCAGACTGTACTGCATGATATGTTACCAATACCAGCCTGACATCATACAGTTGGGATGTAGTACTGGTAACATTGTGTGCCCATGTTGTCTCAGGCCCTGGTTATGGGATCTGCAACACTTGGTAGTGTATTGCAGGGTGGACATGTTTGACTGGCTGGGGGGTATGCCAATTCATACCTGACGTATATTGTTTAGGGCCTGTCAAGCTCATTCATGGTGCATGTGGACATATATATGTGTCTGTTAATCTACCATTGCTATATACAGATGTTTGGCCATATATACCTCTGTGGGTGTATATATTTGCTTACATATTTCTAACAATGTCCGTATATACCTACATAGCCATATATCTGTGTACATATATGTAACTTGCTGTGTATATGTGGACATATGGATGTTGACATATACATGTGTAGTTGGCATTTGCATGTATATCTGTTCATATATTTGTATATATATGTATATATCTCTGGATATTTATATATATATATATATATATATATATATATATATATATATATATATATATATATATATATATAGGTCTACCTGACATTGCCGACACTCCAGAATGCCGACAACCATATGGCCGACACCATATGATCAATATTTGGAATGCTGACAATGTGGAATCGGCATCTCACTATAGTGTGGAATGGAAAGATTTCCATTTCTGCACTGTAGTGTGATCTCAGAGTTGGCATATTAAAGTTACAATGGGTGTGAGGGGTGCAGTTGAAAGGGAATTTTATGTTCTTTTTTCATGGTTTTCTTCTGATGTCGAAATTCCGGTTGTCGGCGGTGTGGTGTCGGCCATGTGGTTGTTGGTGTTGTGGGCTTTCGATTTTGTCAGGTAGATAGATACATACATATATATATATATATATATATATATATATATATATATATATATATATGTATATATATGTATGTATGTATATGTGACTACATCTGTAGATATGTTTTATCCATTTAGATAGTAATATATTTGCACACACGCCCATCTAGCTGCAGGTAGACATTCTCTGTGCTGTTGCATGACTGGGTTGGGGTTATGTTTCTGACAACATATGATTTTTACATATCTGGCATGGCTTAGTGGTAAATCATTTTGAGTATGGCATGCATGGTCCTGGGTTCCAGCCTTGCAGAAGTTGTTTGTTTTGTTGCTTTGCAAAACACAGGCTGTTGGATATGGTGTGCTTACGGCACTTTAAAGCGGGTGTAAGTGGGTTTGCACAGAGGTAAGCACTGCTAACTTCCGGTCACAGTGTCTTCCACCCAGTTAGCTTCTCCTTTGCTTAATCTGTGTCGGGAGTGCTTAACCCCATGCAAACACACTTTCAAAAGCTTACTAGTGCTTACATATGCTTACTACTGCTTATTTGTGCTTACGCCTGCTTACTGCTGCCTTATTCATTATGATACTGACTCTTCACATGTGCATTTCCTGCAATACTCCTGTTCATAAAAATGTGTGTTATTTAGTGGATTTTGCATTACAAATGTTGCTTATACCATGCTTTGCCATGTAAAATAGACTGTGCTGCACTGGGACTCGAACTGGGAATGCCTGCTCATTAGACGATCTCTCTGTCCACTACACTATTGTTGACATGCTTCATTTGCATATATCATCCTTGTTATCCTCTTCAGCCTTTTAGGCTGCTTTCACCGTGGCTAAGCATTGGGCAAACCCATGCACCTACAGTTAGCTGTACTCAGAGCTTTAGACACCAATATGGGGGTTTATTCTTTTGATCTTTATGTACTGTTGCTGTTGTACACATGGGGGACTGTTGGTGGGGATATGTGGACACCTATGAGCAGTATCACTCAATTATTTCCACTTTCTGCTGTTCAACATTGCAGGGGCGTGTTTTTTGTTAGAATGCTTATTTTTATTTTTTTTTATTTTCGGGCCAATCCCATTTGCACGCAGCTGCCCTATGCTTAAACGGACGAAATCGTCCGAACTATGCAACTGTTTCTCATGCCAATGGCCATATATTTGGCCATTGGCATTCTTTAAACATTTTATACACCCTTTATTTGGAGCTGTCATGGCTCCGTTTTGTAGTTTGCAGAAATGTACTCGGTTACTAACACAGTACATTTCTGCAGATTACACTAGTCATGCACGGCCAGCTGCCAGCTTCCTGGATCACAAATTTACCTCATCTGCATGTTTTTCACCTGCAAATGGGGTAATTTGCATACAGGAGCTGTGTCTGTGCAGGAATAGTGCAGGAGCGCTTGTGCGTGTCCTGGGAGCTTGTTCCTGGATTGCATGGCAGCTATATTGCCTCCAGCAGATCCTGCACTTTTCCTGCACCCCGTGCAGAGCTTGCTGAATCCTGGCCTGAAAATAAAAAGAAAAAAACTTAAAATAAGCATTCTAACGAAAAACACAATTTTGCCATTATACTCAATGGCAGGCAGAAGATAACATGGCCAGTGAACAGCGGTTGCTAAGGGGGAAGGCTCAGTGTCAAACTTGTAACTAGGCATTAGCAGTCAATCCTATACAAATGAGGAGAATGATACTGAATCCCAGATTCCCCCTCAATGCTGATGACCAACCTACAGTGAGGAGAAGGAGAAGAGTGTACAGACCCAGGGTAACCTACCAGGGGCTACATGAGCTGGAGATAGTGGAGCACTATAGGGTGGACAGGGACCTCCTACAGCAAATTGTTAAGTTGAGCCGGCCACACCTCACACACAGAACCAACAGAGGAGAACCCATCCCAGTGGATACCAAGGTATGTGTAGGCCTAAGAATACTAGTCACAGGTACCTTCCAAAGGCCAACTAGGGATATCATGGGGATCTCACAGGCATCAGCATCCAGGGTACTCCACCATTTCCTGGATGCCATGTCAGCACATGCTGGTGAGTACGTATATTTCCACAACAGCCGTGAGGCGCTGACCAGCAATATGTGTCTCTTCCACCAAATAGCAGAATAGCCTGAAGTAGTGGGTGCTATAGACTGCATGCACATATGCATCAAAGCACCACCCAGTGTGCGGGGTAGAGTCTACATTAACTGAAAGAGCTTCCCCTCCATAAACTGCCAGGTCATGTGCGAGGTCCAGGGCATTATAATGAATGTGTTTGCTGGCTTCCCTGGAAGCTATCACGACTCCCACATCTGGCATATGACACAGCTGTACCAGAGATTTGCCAATAGGGACATCCCTTACGGCCACCTAGTGGGGAATTCTGGTTACGCACTGGAGCCGTGGCTGACGATACCCATCAGAAATGCACACACACACCTGAACAAGAACTCCATAATGAGTCACATGCACAGACCAGTATCATAAAAGAGTATGTGTTTGGGATGCCCAAGTCATGGTTCCAGTGCCTGGACATATCCGGTGGAGCTTTGTATTACTCACCAGCTACATGTACCCAAACTGTCATCGTATGTGCCATGCTACATAATATGATCCTGAGGAAACAGCTGCAGCAGGAACAGCACACTACACAGCCCCCCGCCAATGCCAAGGCCTGCACAGGCACAGAGTGACTCGCAGGAGGAACAACCTGAGCCTGCCCCAGTAGGCAGAAGTAGGCATGTCCAGTATACCCAGGCCATGGCAAAAATGCAACGGATAGCACATACACTGACATGGTAGGAACTCCAGGGAATGACACCTCTCTTTGACACACACATACAGTAAAAGGGATGCCAAGCATGACACTACCTGTGCTAACCATGTATAGGGAGTGTACCATGTGCATCCAGCATAGTCAGCCCTCCAGCACCATCCTCAGTACTGGCACAGCCACAAGGTAAGTCACTCTCCCTAGCAATTACTGAATGGAGTAGTATGTTTTGTTACTTGTATCTATGGTATGGATGTGAGCATGCAAAGGAATCGGGTGGCTGAATGGGATGCCAGCAAATAGTAGACACCTATAATGGCAGCATGAAATCTGTAACAAATACTGGTGTCACCATAGTAGCCAGTACTAAACAAGGTAACAAAACTCACTGCGGGAAATGTGGTGGAACACATATTTGTGTCTATAGGACACACACATGCTAGTCAAGAAGGCTCACATACCCAACAACAGTCCCGGTCAGCAGGACAGGTGTAGACAAACACAAACAAAGACTGTTCTAAAGCCTCTGATTTATGGCTATGGAGAACATGTCTCCTCCAGATCTATATAGACAGACTACAACAGGTCAGGCAGTGGGACGTTAGTTCTGAGGGGTAAGAAGTCTGAAACTGAAATATAGGTCAATCAAACCTAAGACCTGTAGTACACTGATATGCCTCTATTCAGCATGATAGGTCAGAATACAGAATGAAATGGAGTACCTGAAATAACAGTACAGTCATAGCAAATGTGTACAAGTGTCAGGTGTGCCCCCCCCCAATCCTATGTAGAAATGTAGTAACACATATGTGTAGGTATAATAACAGTGGAGCACAGATTACCTGAGCCGGACAAAGTAGCAGGATAGATTGTAGCATGTGTACAATATGCAGGGCTGCGTGTGCTAGGTTGGTGTGTGTTGTATATTGTGTGAAAGTGGTCAGTATGTAGGCATGGTGAGGTTTATCCTGGTGGCCATTGGCCAGTACTGCCAATGACAGGGTCAAGTTCTCACACCTGCAGTGCCAAAAACAATGCATCCCAGCAAAACACATTCCAGCAATAAGCCATAGTAAATGCTTGAAAGTGATATCTGTCACCATCTGAAAGATGGACATGGCATGAATGTGGGCCCAGACGTACAAACGGTATACAGGTGGAAGTACCCCAGACAGACAGTGTGTATAATATGTAACTGTCAAATGGACACAGCCTTGGAATTGTACATACAGGTTAGCAGCACATTAGCTGGGTTTGTAGTATGGAATACCAATGTCGTCAGAACAAACACTGGCAGACCACTAAGTCACAGGTATGAAGTACTGAGAAACTACTGATGTGCCTGCACAAGCCAGCATATGTGGAATGCCCCATGCATATCTGTGAGTCAGATGCAAGTAGTGTCCATAGCACACATGCACCCAGCTCACCCCACCATCACCCACAGGTACCCACTGGTCTTATCCCTGCTGTTGGGAATGAGTGCAATATGACCCACACCTCTTTATGGCAATAGCCAAAGAATGCAGCACGCAGAACAGGTGTCCCATGCAGGTGTGTCCCTAGCTGTAAGCAGCACCCTACCAGCATCCACAACACTGGATCAATAATGACAGAAAGTATTGGCATTAACACCTTGCACACCTACCCTCTCACCCCAGGGGAATATAGTGTCTTGCAGTATGGGACTGTAGGAATGACACATTACAACGGCCTGCTACAGATGGCCTGCATCACTACCAAATGGCCTACAGTCCTCTGCCAAAGGCCTGTCTCTCACTCATACTGCCAATGCATGTTATGTCATGGACCCCAAATAACAACATAACATAATCCATAGAACCCAAATGCAAGGCCATGTGGACAAATCCCAGTAACATGTCCACCATGTCCTACTGCATGAACTGTGGACCAACACCAAATTGTTGTTGGGATGACGTGATAACTATAGGGAACTTATCATATAATGTTTGCATAATGTTTGGAAGAGGATAGAATAATAGAAGGGGGGGTAGAGGCATGGACGGCATGGAGTGTGTGAAGTCTGAAACTCAGCCATATGCACATACTATACCTGCCTGCAAACACAGGAATGGGTGGCTACAAACCTGCTCGTAAACCACAATGTGAAGGGGTAATGTTCAGAATTATGACCCCTGCCTATGAGTAACCTGCGTGAATCTGTACAGCTGTGAGATATGACCACAGCAGGATATGGCCATACTATCACGTCGATGAATGTACAAGCATGGGATCCTCAGCCACCACTGTATCAAGGTGCTGAACCATTTATACAGACCCATCAGCAAGTGTCTGCAGCTTTCCTGCAGAATGGCATGATTGTGCAAGAATATGTAGGCTGCAGACCACAATACTGGACACAGCTGCATTCACCCTGTGTTCACCAGGACATTACTGCAAGCAGATATGTATACCTGACAGTACTTGATGACATAAAACATCACAGTGTAAAACAGTACATATGTCTGAATATCTCTGCTAACACCAAGACCATGTAGCAGAAGCAGCACAGACACAATTACCTACAGTAACTCATTATCCTTTGCCCATTTTGACCCCATATTGTCAACCAAGCTACAAATATCCAGCAGAAACAGGTTGCTAGCTGTACGTGTAGAACACAAAAGTATGCAATGGAGTACAACCTACTTGGAATGGATTCACACATTCAGTACAGAAGGTCATACTGGACATGCTCCCACACTTAGAGAAATGATGCCCATGTCTGGCAAGAACAGTGGACTATACATATCTGACAGTCACAGGTGTTTGTGCACACACTCTTCATTACACAACAGTCATGCTTTGCACACACTTTGGATAGGAATATCACATATATCCAAGGACAGCACACTATAATAGGCCAAAAGTACACATACATATATGTGTGGAAGAGAATGACAGACAGTGACAAAGAGACTCCCATCATGAGGCCTGTCCCACCCAGCACACATCCAATTGACTAAAACCATGATGTGCAAATGTCAATCACTGTAGACAGTTGCCTCTGGTATCAGCACTATAGTGTCTGTGGTGCTTGTGATGACTGTGTAACATGACTGCACAAGTCAGTAGTCATCTAGCAGTTGTATAAACGTACCTGTAAAATATAAACCTGTGTGTGCCTGAGTGTTGTGTGCCTGCTTCCAGATGAATGGGTTATGCCCCATGCATACACACTGCACTCCCCAGTGCCCTACTATGGTAAGCCTGCTGATGCCTTCACCTTGAAATACACATCTGGGGAAAGAGTAACTCTATAAGCTCTGTGGCGCATGCTATAACTGCGTAATGCTGTAGTGAGATGTGCTAGTTAGGTAAGAGTTCTAATCTCAGATATGGCAACTCTGTGTGTTTGTCTGTGTAGGGATCAATGCATTTGAGGCCATTCACACTCATTACAATTTCAAATGCCCGACTTTGGCAGGGCTGCTGATGTCATTCACTTTGAAATACACCTTTGGGGAAAGAATAGGCCAGTAATCTCCATGGCACATCCTGTAATTTCACAATGCTGAAGTGTGATTTACTAGTTAGATAAGAGTTCTATTCCCAGGCATGGCAACTGTATAACTTTGTATGTGGGTGTAGGTATCAATGCTTCTGAGGCCATTCACACTCACTATAATTTCAAATGTCCTACTTTGGCAGGGCTGCTTATGTCATTCACTTTGAAATACACCTTTGGGGAAGGAATAGCCCAGTAAACTGTGTGGCATGTCCTATAACTATGTAATACTATAGTGATGTACTAATTAAGTAGAAGTTCCATTCCCAGACATGGCAACTGTAGAACTTTGTGTTTGTTTGTTTGTGTAGGGGTCAATGCTTTTGAGGCCATTCACAGTTGCTACAACTTCCATTGCCCTACTTTGGCAATCCTGCTGATGTCATTCACTTAGAAATACACCTTTGTTGAAGGAATAGCCCAGTAAGCTCCATGGTGCATCCTATAACTGTGTAATGCTGTAGTGTGATGTACTAGTTAGGTAGGAGTTCTATTATCAGACATGGTAAGTGTGGAATTTTGTGTGTGTTTGTCTGTGTAGGGATCAATGCTTTTGAGGCCATTCTGTCACTACAAATTCCATTACCCTACTTTGGCAAGCCTAATGATGTAATTCACTTTGAAATACACCTTTGTGGAAGGGCTAACCCAATAAGCTCCGTGGCACGTGCTATAACTGCATAATGCTGTAGTGTGATGTACTAGTTAGCTAGGAGCTCTAATCCCAGACATGGTAACTGTACAACTGTATGCGTTTGGTTGTCTGTATAGGGATCAATGCATTTGAGGCCATTCACAGTCACTACAACTTCCATTTCCCTACTTTGGCAAGCCTGCTGATGTCATTCACTTTGAAATACACCTTTGTGGAAAGACTAGCCCAGTAAGCTCTGTGGCACATTCTATAACTAATTAATGCTGTAGTGTGATGTACTAGTTAGGTAGGAGTTCTAATCCCAGCCATGGCAACTATGAGACTTGGAGTGTGTGTGTGTGTGTGTGTTTGTCATATGTATCTTTTGTGGAGGTAGCTGTGAGTGTGTAATAACAAGACTCACTGTGAAGCGGGTTTTGCAAATTTCTTATATGGTGGGCATATTATATATCACAATGTCCACCTTAAAAGGATAACAGATGTCAAGCAGCAGAGAGGCTGGGGTAGATAGTCCATACCCCTACATGTGGAATGATGGCTTAGGGAACAATATAGGCAACCCTTGTATTACCCAGAGAACACTCTCCACCCATGTCTCATACACAAACACACTCAGCTAGGCAACAACCACTATGTTGGTAGTTCCATGCATATTGCCCACAGATAATAACCATAGTGTGATTGCAGTGTACTACCGAGGACATAGCACCCTGTCCTATCCCTACAATAGGCAAATCATTACATACAGTGCTCCTTTACTATGTTCCCCCGGTGGATGCCTGCAACAACTGTAGAACCAGCAAATGTAACCCACAAAGGACATACCATACCTTATACATATGCCCTGTATGGGCAGATGCCACTGACACCAGGGAATACCTGTATCATGCTGTCAATGTAGGTGCAGGGTCAACCTGGTGTCCATTGCCAGTTCTCACCACATGAGGTCAGGAATGGCACAACTGATGATAACAATCTGTCTACACAACATGCCCCAGACACACCAGGTACACTTCCACATGTCACAGAACATGCATTTGGGATGTGTGCACATCCCAGACACTGTCCATGTTATGGAATATAGAACACATACATGGCAAGCATTGCACAGCACTGACCACCCACAATAGTAACTCTGGATGACTGGATGGTGAATACAATACCCACCTGTGTGGGCCAATCCACACACTACACCACTGAGCCACACTGCAGACCATTGTCATGTGGCCTGATGCCAAGGTATACCCTTTACCTAGCCTTGAACAGCCTTCTGGCACAGTCAATCACTACATGCCTGTAAAGCAATGCACCCATGCATGTCAGTACTGGCAAACCTGTGTGTGTGTGTGTGTGTGTGTGTGTGTGTGTGTGTGTGTGTGTGTGTGTGTGTGTGTGTGTGTGTGGAGTATAATGATTAGAATGCCATTCACACTCACCACACCTCCCATTGGCCTACTGAAGCATGCCTTCTGATGTCAGACACCTTGACATACCCTTTGCCCATATATCATTGTGATAACCCTGTGGTGCATGTGATACCTGTGTATTACGGAATTGTGGAAAACTAGCTAGTTTGGGAGTCTAATACTGACCCTGCCAACTGTGATAATGTGTGTGAGTCCCTGAGAGACTGTCGCTGTGTCGACCTTGACAGCTGTTCTTGTGGACAGGCACATGTACTACACCTTGTCCCTCCTTTATCACTGTTGCTGATGTCACTCAGCATCAAATATACCTTTGGATAGCTCACCAACATGTAAGCTCTGTGGCCCATGTAATAACTGTATAGACATGTGATAGAAATGCATAGTCATGCAGGGGTTTGAAACACTGTACTGGTAAGTGTATGACACATGCATGCTTAGGTTTTACTCTGCCACCCCCTCCCTGCCTTACTTTGTCTCTGTCTGTCTCTCTCACACCCTCTCTGGTGGATGTGGAGAAGTACACCTGCTTTGCTTAGGCAGCAGCTTGTGTTTTGTAAGTGATGCTCATGATCAGTTGATGGCCTCTGCATGGATTGCAGTCCCCCACTATCTGATTGCACATGGAACAGCTGTGATAGCACTTCCATAGCCAATTGCATGGAAACACACTCCTATAACTAGGAGCATCATGTGGGTGTTGGGCCTTTTCATTTAATGTGAACAGGACTTCATGTCGGTGTTTGGCAAACAGCATCACAGATGGTAGTGGGATATACCTCTAACAGCATACACTGTGGAGACAGACTATCAAACAGGAGGGGGATGTTCCAGACATGACTACAGAATGTAAGTGTTGCTCTTCTGCATTTGGAGTAATGTTGGTTTAACAGGGTTTGTGTGGAGATGGCTGGTCTACATGATTTAATACCTGCCATGACAGTGTTATGTGTTTGAGGAAACCCCCACCTGTAGGGTGATCTGCAGACTGGCCAGTGTTTAGAGTCTTATGTGTCTTGTATTACTCACAGATCACCTGTCTTAGAACTGCAGAAGCATAGTCTAAGGATTGCAGTCAGTACATGGTGACAGCCATGAAAGTTACTGACTTCATGCCCCTCATAGGGCATATGTCACAACAAACCCTGTTACAACAGTAAATGTATGAGGTTATCACAGCAACATGTCAATATTGGCTCAGTGTTTGTGCTTCCAGCCACAAGTCTGTCAACCTTTGTACATATGTCATGCAGTAAGAGGTGCATATGTTCTGTACACCATTATTTATTGACATCATATCTGATAACAAGCCAGTGAGACATCAGACTGCTAGACATGTTATGTATAGTAGAGGCTATATTTGAGGGCATAACCTGGGCATTCTGTGGTTGTGTGCACAGTAGTGAGGTCTGTGTACTTATGGTGATTGTTGATAGTATGTGTATTGCGAATATGTACCTTTGCCTGTGTACAGACTGTGATAGATGTCATTGTTCTTGGTCCTGTTCTATCTGATGTTACATGCTGCTGCAGTGTATGGTACCCTATCGGCTTACATGTTTGTAGGGCCAAACACACACATGTCCCATACCACAGATAGGCATCAGACCACACTGTGTCTTTGCCCAGTATATGTAGGGTTAGTTTGTGAATGGCACATATGAAAATGGTGTTGATCAGACAGTCCGTATACTGTAATATTAAGCTTGATTACCATATGTGGCTGTGGCTATGTTCACATTGGTTGTGGGTATGCACTTTCACACAGGTGTCTGTTACTCTGTACTGAGACATGCCTGTAGAGCCTGCTATATTTACAGATAGATGTGTATTCCCTCATAAGAAATGTACTCCAGTGTTGTGGCAGTCTGCCTGTAGTTTGCACAGTGCTTTGTTACATGCCTAGCAGCTTGGTGTAATTACCCAGTGTGATGTTATATCCATATATACTGCTGCCGGGCAACCATAACTGTCATGTATTTCTGACAAAGCAGTGGGATGCTGAACAGATGTATGTCACTAACTAGTGGGTAGTATGTGGCCATGTGACCTCTGCACCACTGGTTATTATTGTGTCAGGACAGACAGGAGTGTGTGAATGCATAAACTGTGTTGGCATATGTAGTCCAGTATTCATGTGATATATCCATGTACATGGCTGTTAACATCCACATTGTCAGGCTTGGTCCACATGTCTCACACTAAGGGGATTTCTGTATACCTCTAGACTGACCAGAGTGCGCCAGGCTGTCCACATTTATTGGTCATATCTCTGCTGTAGTCCACAGGATCATTACTGTGATATCAGTGGTACTGTACTATGATAACCTTAGGATGTCTGTCAGTAACTGAAGGCATTCATGCCAGTAGCAGATGTAACATCCCACACACAACATTTCTGTTAAGACAACCCCTGTTACAGTAGCAACAGTCTACATATATACCTGTAATATATACATGACATCCTCTTGCACTAAGAGGCTGAGACTATTGGTGATGAGTTATGACTCCACTCCATGATCTGGACATATGGTAAATATATATATATATATATATATATATATATATATATATATATATATATATATATATATATATATATATATATACACATATACACATCTATATACATCTACATATATACAGATATATAGATATGTATGCACATATAGTTATAGATATCTACATATATATCAACAGAAATATATATATATATATATATATATATATATATATATATATATATATATATATATACATGCACACACACACACACACACACACACACACACACACACACACACACACACATATATATGATGCACTATACAGATGTATATAAATACAAATATATGAATATATATGTGTATGTACATGTACACATATATCTCCATGTATATGTATATATCCATATCTTGTCATGTGTAAACATTACTGTTGTGTATACCTTCCCAGATGTATCATACCGTATGTCTCTGATATGTGTATATTTACATATAACAACATATGTGATGCAACAGTAATATCACTAACAAGTACTACACAATTGTTGAAGTCACAGCAATTGTTCAATACTATTCATTATGTGTACTGACAGATATTTTGGATAAACAACAACTATCGTCATAGTTGGCATGGTGTAGTGGCTAACTGTTGTGACTATGGTGTACAGTGTCCTGGGTTCAAGACCTGCAAGGACTGGGTGTTTTGTTGCTGGCCAGAACAAGGGCTGTTGGATACAGAGTGGTTAAGGCAGTCTTGACCAACTTTAAGCAGGTTTGCGTGAGTTTGTGCGAAGCTAAGCGGTGCTAAGGTACAATTAAATGTACGAGTGCTTACACCATGTAGGCTTCACTTACCAGTGCGCAAATGTGCTTAGCTGTTATATTGCAGCAATGCTGACACCTGCTAAGCATGGCTCAGCCCTGGTAACCAGTGCTCACATCCCAGTCTGATAACATAGCAGGATAATGACATCTATAATAAGTATATGTAATGCCATGTACATAACATGCGTCTATATGTTGTCATTACAGTAGCAAGGGGTGTAAGTCTCCTGTCTAGGACAATTGAGTATATATGGCTTATACAACACTCTTATCCATGTGAATGTGTTACATACAAGGGTAGTATCCCAGGTAATATGCAGTGACACTGGCATGTAGTGTAGCATTACATTACTACTGTTGACAGTGCTTTCCCAAGTAAGAGTAGATTGCTAATTGTAGTACTGGAAACAAAGACCCCTGCATGCATAAATGGACTCAGAGTCCTCACTGTCATGTTCCTGGTGTACGAGCTGTGTCTCATTATATATTTCCTACTGGATAATGATCTGACATGTGGAAAATAACTGTAGACTACTGTCTGTATAGCACATGTCAGTGAGGGCTGCCATCATGTAGTAATGGCATACCTATCGGTGTCAGATGACTGTCAACACATTCATCCTATTGCATAGCTTGTTGGCAAGCTGATGTCTGTCAGTCCCTGTACAGATGTGCTGATGTCAGGTATCCATCCTGGATACATACAGGCAATCTATGCTTGACTGATACTGACATGTCTGCCCAGCTGTGTTATAAATGGCATCAATAGGACTCAACATCCTGTACGCACCACATGCCATGGATAGCTCAACTACCCTACCACAGTCAACAGAACATGCTTGGGTACAAGTCTCCAAGACAGACACTAACCATGTTATGTAATACATGTTGCATACATGTCAACTGGAGCACGTCACCGGCCCCCTGCAGGAGGCACCCAGATGATTGGCTGATGCATGTCACTCTCACCCAGATGGTCACCACAGTGGTGTCTGTTTTTAGATGGTCTGCTAGCACATGGCAGGTGGCACGATACAACTGTACACACATCCCCTACATGTTCCATCTCTCCATGGACAATAGCCTGGTACCACCTATGAACACCTGCACCGATGCACCCCAGTACTGATAAATGTGTACATGTGCATTACTGAGAATATCATTGTCTGTGTGTTTGTAGACCTGTATTTGGGAATACCCTGAGGCCCCTCACACCCACCACACCACCCATTGCCATAGTTAGATGTGGCTACTGCTGTACTGGACATTACATGTACCTTGTTACACTCCTCTCCCTAAGGGCTACCTGGGCTTTGCAGTACCAGCACAACACTGTTGTACAAATGGTTTGATAGGCATGGGATACCCACTGAGTTTTGGCAAGTGTGTGTATGTGTGCATGTGTGTATATATGTAGGGTACAGCATTCCGAGGCCACATACTCCTATTACAATATGCATTGCCACACAGTATTAGGGATAGTGATGTTGCTGCCCATAGGTGAGACATGATAATGCATCACCCTACTATGCCTGTGGAATGTGCATTAGATGCATATCCCTGTAGTAGCACTCTTGGGATGAACAAGGGCTTGTATTGCAGTCCTGGGCATTGTGTGATGGTGGGTATGTCAGAGTGTCATCATGGGTTCCACTGCATACAATATCCACAGTGGGGTGTGGATGGTGGGTATACTGTCATTACACCATGGTACCCCCGGTACATGTCCCATGTACCACTATATAGTGACCACTGTCACCATCAACCATACAGGTAACTGATAACACTATCCAGCCCAGTTATGCATGTGCTGTGTGCAACCTACCTGTAGCACAATCGACACACTGACAAGGTAGTTAGTGCTGACTGGCCCAGGTCTCACATATATGTGTCTGCCTGTTATGTGTTTGCCAATGTGTATATGATGGTATGTCACATTATGCATTGTCCATATACAACCATTACATCTCCCATTACTATAATGTACATGCGCCTGGGTATGTTCTGCATGTAACATGTAACCTGGAACACACCTCATCCTAAAAGCTGTGTGGTGTGTGCAATTAAAGCCACACACATCAGTAACACTACATACCTAGGTAGGGGTCTAGTCCCAGTGTTGCCAAGTAAGAGTGTGTGTGTGTATGTGGAGGGATCTACTTCAGGTTGCAGAATATACATGTTCCAGGGGGTCATCTGTCCAAGAACTGTGTGGCATATGCTAACATGTCACAGATACCAAACTGTACAGGCCTGGGTATGTTCTGCATGTAACATGTAACCTGGAATACACCTCATCCTAAAATCTGTGTGGTGTGTGCAATTAAAGCCATACACATCAGTAGCACTACATACCTAGGTAGGGGTCTAGTCTCAGTGTTGCCAAGTAAAAGTGTGTGTGTGTGTGTGTGTGTGTGTGTGTGTGTGTGTGTGTGTGTGTGTGTGTGTGTGTGTGTGTGTGTGTGTGTGTGTGTATGTGGAGGGATCTACTTCAGGTTGCAGAATATACATGTCCCAGGGGGTCCTCTGTCCAAGAACTGTGTGGCATATGCTAACATTTCACAGATATCATCCTTTGGACATGCATTCCATGACAACTACTGTTAGCTGTGTAAATGGTCTCTTCCCCACTGTATAGGTGTGCAACGATACTGGGGTTGGTATATATAGCTAGGTGTGGCTGTTGTGGACACAGCCAACATCACTGCATTTACTGAAGAGTGTATCTCCCAGTGTAGCTGGCCATTATACTGTACAGTTCATGTTAACAGGTTAGGCATTTTTCTATCACACTATCTGTGGTTCTACAGCATCTCTCACCCTCCAAAGGATAGGGGTGTGTCACCCACACCAGCACACATATGTTTTCCATGTTGAGGATTGCACTACATTGGGGAAGGGGACATATACCCTGCAGTTAACATTGTCAATGACATTAAACTAGCAGACTGCTTGTTCCACAATGTGTTGTTTTGCATAGTTTGGCTTAGTTAAATTACAAAGGCTACAATGGGTTCCTTGCACATGTACATACTTCCATGTGTACAGTATTCTCTGCGTAGTGCATCAACACCTAAGCCTCTGTGTGTGTTATACACAAACATGTGGTGTGTATCACCAAGTACAACTACCATTGTCCACTGTAGAAGGGCTGCTAACAGCAGCCACCAAGCACTCACCTGTATACACCACCTCCAGACCTATCGGCCATGTGGCACAGGTAGTATCTGTTATACAGACCTGTGACATGTGTTCACATGTATCCAGGATATGTTACAGCCAAGGTATCACCACAGTGCCACAACCCTTGTGAGATATGACAGCAGACCATCCTCCTGCTGACACATGGACACCTACAACACAAATGGATAACATTATGGAGACCACAATCACTCAGTGTTACTAACAGCTATAATTCATCATAGCAGAACAGCTATACTACCTGACATGTAAGCATTAAACATTACTGCTGACAACATGTTACACAGCAGTACATTAGTACACTGTAGTACAGTCACTGTGTGCATCAGAACCATATTAACCTGTCCCTGCATCGATGTTATGGATGACAGGGATGTGGCATATGTATTGTTATATGCACAGGGTGTGTTGTTGGTTTGCCAGAGACCTAGGCTAGGTCATACATTTGATACCATGTGTGTGAGTGAGGGGGTTTAATCACTAATATGGCTGTGGTGATGTGGTGTGTGTAGGTATGGGGTTGCCCTAGGTGTGTTTGTATTGAGTGTGAGTATGCATGCACACAGTTCTGCTATGTGGCTGCCCTATACAGGTGTTTGATGGACAGCTGCAGACCATACCTGGCAGGGTGTGCAGTTCACCACCTCTGGCCATGGACAT
Source organism: Protopterus annectens (assembly GCF_019279795.1). Taxonomy (NCBI): domain Eukaryota; kingdom Metazoa; phylum Chordata; order Ceratodontiformes; family Protopteridae; genus Protopterus; species Protopterus annectens. The sequence goes on along the minus strand of NC_056733.1, from coordinate 1,923,276,247 downwards.
GAGAACTATGCCTGCCAGGGGTTCCACAGGCACATCCAGGTACAAGCCTCAATATGCTACTCTGCTCTGATTATGACATATGTCCGCTGGAACCAGGTCCTCCTGGAACTGGCCAGTGTTACGTGCATGTAGCCTGCTGTGGTGTGGTGTGGACAGTGCCCCCCCCTGCACTGCTGGGGCTGGTACTGCCACTACGGGAGTGGCTTGGTGTCCTTGCACATCCACATCGACCTCCAGATGTTGGTGTTGCTGGCCTACATCCACGTGACCGTCACACCACTCCCACCACATGCTCTAGCACGGACAATCCACGGTCGAAGAGGCCTGCCATATCACCCCACCATCTGTCCATGACCTCTGTATAATAATGGAGGGCACCAGCAAAATCACAGATGTTGTCACTTACAGCTGAAAAAGCAGCCCTCTGCAGCCTCAGACCCTGTCTGGTGTACCATTCCATACGTACCTGCATCTCCATGACAGCCTGAAACATGCGTCTGATGGTACCAGATGTGGCATTTCTGCCAGAGGCACAATGACCAGCAGCCCTCCCATAAGCACTTCTGTACATCTGCCTATGTAGTAACCTGCCAGATATCCAGCTATGGCTGCTGTGTCCAGACACAGCAGCCATAAAGACCACACTGCCCTGTGCACTGCCACCAACCGCCAACTGTCCCTCTGTTATGGCCACTGGTGATGGGGTATCTATAGGCACTGTGACTGTGTGCGGGAATCGGGGATGGAGTGGATAACAGAGGGATGTCAAATGATGGCGCAGTTTCAGCCTCTGACAACCCAGCCTGTGCCTCAACAACCTATCACCATTTTCAGTGTCTGTATGGACACCAACATCAGATTGCATGCAGGAGGGACCCTGACCCACCTCGCCACCTGTGAGTGGAAAACAAGAAAAGCACTTTAAGACCTGTACGTCATTGCTTAACAGTACACACACACACACACACACACACACACACACACACACACACACACACACCCTGATATTCCACCATAATGCCTACCTGTCCCTGAGTTTACAGACTGTCCCAAGTTTATTCTCTTAAGTTCCCCTTCCTGCATCACATGACCTGTTACTCCATTACCTCATTGACTTGATTGGAGTCGGTTTTACAAGGACTCACTGCTGTAATCCAATGTTCACACTGGGTTTGTTTGGACATCATGAGCATGGCACCCATATGTTAGGCGCTACTAAAGTCACTCAATAATGTCACGCACTGGAGTGTTATACGTAACTATTGCTCAAAACTTATTTTGTGGACAACAGTAATATTTGGATACACTCACTGGTGCTGTCTTGTAATTCCCCAAGGCATCTGCAGTGTTGCACATGTGGGTATTCTTTCACCTTTCTGCTGATTGCAGTTATAACAGTATACCTGGTGTCTAGTTTCCCTCCCAATGCATGTTCCATGCTACAGACCTTATTATACTATCACCTTTCCTAAGATTACATATCAGACAAGTATTCCCGGTGTCTCATGTGTCAGTCCATGTCCATTTACTGCACAATTTCAAAGGGAAGTTGAGACATATGAACAACCTACAATCACACATGTGCATACATGGACACACACACAAACACACACAATAATACAAACACACACATCCTACATGCATCAACCCCCCTCCACTCCACCAGATTGCACTTACAGACATAATACCCCCCACCTCCACCCCACGGCCCCCACACACACACACACACACACACACACACACACACATACACACACACTTACAGGTGAGGTTGCACAAAGATATTACACACAGAAATCCCATTACCCATCTGTCAACATGCATAACATATGGTACTCAACAGCATGCAGTGCAGCTATAGTCAATCCATGCTAACAACAGTATACATGTGTGTGATGCATGGGCTGTGTTAGTAGGTGATGCCCCTTCCCCTGGAAAACACTGCACCCATGTACACAGTATTGCTGTGCACCTGTTCAGCACCCTGCCATGTACTGTACACCATACCTCACAGGTGTACACACCATTGCTGAATGTGTATTACTGTGTCAGTTATGTCTGCTCTGCTGCTCACAGCCCCTATGTGTTTGTCTGACACATACCTGGGATGATATATGGACAGATGTAATTTGTGAATGCCTGATGTCTGATTTACAGATGTCATCATCAGCGGTGCATGTATGACCAGTACGATACGATTACACTGACAACCGTCAAATCTTACCATGGCTATGGGGAGTGTACACACCCTTATTGATATGACACCCTCTTTCTTGATATGCTATGGGACCACATTACTGCATATGTTAACATTACATGTGTTAGTTGTGCTGATGCTGATTGAGATGCATACACTTCATGGGTGCATATGTGTGCACACACTTATCATGATGGTCTGTTGCATCTACTGTTATGTGTACTACACACTATTCCTGGCAGGGACATACTAGCATGGGCCATCTGCATTTGCCAGTATATGGTCAGTCTGCACTACACATGTTCCCCAACTCTGCATGATTGCAAGATCAACTCATCTGCTCATCCCATGGAGTTCCCCCACTGCTGTCACTATTGCTGTGGAGTCAGGGTTATGTCTGCCACAGTTTCTGACCCTGACTGTGTGCAGATACAGACATTCATAGCATCCTTTGGATGCCTGCTGCAGTGCACTGTTGTGTCATGATGACACCCCCTCCCCACCTTCAGCCTTTTTGCAGATGCTTGACAACTATGGCCTACACATGTGTGTCAGTTTTCAGTGTCCCAAACACTGAACACCACGTGTAACATACTAGTCCCAGCAAACATACAGGTGTACATTGGCACCAACATGGTACAGATGGGGATGGTGGGCCTGAGGTGTGGTGAGGTGTTGGTTGTGCAATGCATGCATCTTACATGATACTGTCAGTAGGTTTCCAATGTGGTCTTGGTACACCAGTACACATTGCAACACAAGCCTTTTGGGGAACTCTTCTGTTATGCATATGCTACCTGTAGAGAGGCCTGGCTGATGTTTCCTGTGGCACAACTGTCACATATGATTACTCTAACTCATGGGCCACACGTTTGCAGAGTCCAGGCAATTGCTGACATGGGTACTGCACAGCTAGTACTTGCTAGACATTCCTGCAACACCCTCAGTGTTGTGGCATGTTACTAGACAGCCTACATGACCAGTTTGCTACATGTGACATCATCTGTCTTGGATGGCCATCTGTTTATTTCCTACATTATTCCTGTCCCATGAATCCTCTCCACATACATGACTGTCTGCATTGTTTGCCATAGTATATGCAATGGTGAGGTATAACTACATGTCCAACTCCTGGGTGCTACCTGTTGTGTATGTGGTCCATGCTATGGCATGTAAGATGTGTGCAAGCCACAGCTGCCTCTGTTACAGGTAAGTGGGCACATTTGATGGTCAAACGTCTTGGACAGTAGATCATTTTCTGGTGTGACATTGGGGATGTGTACTTGCTGGAAGGTGCTTTTCCATGACAAAAGCATGTGGCCAGTACCTCAACAGCTGTTTCCACTATATTTTATCTGGAGTATTTACACACATATGCTTCCAGTATTTGTGAAGGTATGTATTCCCAATATTTGCTGTCCTAACTTATGCTTCCATATTACACACTCCTTGCTCATGTTAGGGCCACATTGCAGGTTGTAAGGGTTGTGGACTGCAGTATTGTGATATGCCGTAGTGTAGATCTGTAACAGTTGCCATTGTAATAATGGTATATTACACTGTTGTAGCACTGTATAAGGGTGATGTTTCACACATGTCTGTACTGTAGGCCATTTTTCCCACCATTATGTTCATCTCTGTGCACACATTTTTCAATGACAGGATGTTGATTGTATTGCAGGAGTCTGACATACCCTTCAGATACACCATCATGGTGACCACTGTGATGCAGTGCAGTTAACAGCAACAATACGTGAATATGTACGGCATGCATTATAGGTAGGTGCATTAAATGTGTGCATGGAATATATCATGGGCATAACATTACTGTTGTATTGGCAAACCTGAACAAACACCATACTCAGCAGCTACAGGCTGCTGCCTTGGAGGTATACCAGAGGGATGTACATAAGTGTGTGAGAGATGTGATGTCAGTAGCCACAGCTGTGGCACTGGTACAGGGTGGGTGCAGCATTATAATACATCAGCTGTACAAGCCCTCAGTTCTACAGATTATCACATCTGTTTATTACTACTACACAGCAACAGACTATATATATGTCATCTTACAAACAGATGCAGATAGATACACAACAGTGGTCTACTGATGTGCCCTGGGGCCTTACCTGCACGCTCCTCTGCCATTGTGTGGGTGGCACCCACCTCCACTATGCTCCCATCCAGGTGTTGTGTGTGTGTGGGCGGGCAGGTGCCCTGAGGCTGGCAAGGAGCTCCTCAACATGTGTCAGGGGGGCTGGGTGGCATGACCTCCCCCTGTTGTGAGCTGATCCCCCCTGACTGCAGCAGCACACTGACGGACATTGCAAAGTAGGTCTGTGCAATGATGCCGGACCTGCACATAACTGCAGTTATGCGGGCCAACATCGCTTACCCTGTGGACAAGATCATTCCACAGGACAGTCCACTCCTGCTGTTCATGGGCTGTTTGGCCAAACATCACCTGGTAGTGCTGCACCAGGTGTGAGATGATGACTTCATTCTCCTCCACTGTATAAATGGGAAGCCTCTCCCAGGACAGCTTGCCTGAAAGACATAAAGATGGAAACAGGTCTGAGGACCTCATACAGCAAGGTTATCATAGTTTTAAATACACATCTCTATCTCACTCCCACCATATCTGCAACAACAATCTGATCACACAACTCAATAGGTATGTCTAGAGAATAACTACCATTGGGACATATATTGAATTGTACAACACTTTGTGCTATGTGTTTTTAGCCATGTTCCCTGTGAGGACACTATCATTGCTGGCCTGTTATGGACAATGTCAGCCGCATGCCATTGTAAGGGCCACTATGGTTCCATATATGCATGTGGTCTGTTTGCTATGTGATTGCTGCACATCTGGTGTTTTGTGTTATTGGGGATATCTATGCATGCTGTTGGACATGATCCGGGAATGTGTGGCCTATTACTACCCACATATGTTCTAAAATGGTGACACAATAGCAGGTTTAGGGAACAGTTGCCAAATTGAACCACCTCTCCCACCTTATCTGACCATGTTACTAGGCCACATCACATGTGGGATCCACCCTGGTGCCTCCTCATCTACTGGTTCTGCACTACCTTCAGGTTGAACCACCTCAGGGGGTGGTGTTCCGTCCTACTGGGAGCACACACATACATGATCCTGTCACTCGAGGTCAGGTCCAATGTCTGATGCATAGGGAGCTCCACAGAGACTTGGGGGATGTGCTACACCATGTTGAGGCCCTCAATACACACTCGCAGGGTCCGCATGCTCCTCTTGTTCAGCCTCCAGCCCAGGCACCTTCAGGACCGTGAAGCTGATGCTGTGACTGGCATGGGTGGGGGCCTTGTTCCCATTGTTTTCATATGGGGGCTCATGAGGCTTCCACATCACAGACAACACTCCCCATCCATGGTGCTTACCCACCACATGTGTCATACACCGCCCCTGTAGGCTGTCTTCTCTATCTTCAAACCTGCAAACACCAATATCTCTATCTTCAAACCCAACCCACCTCCACAAATATAACTGCTATCCTTCCCCAAATTCCCAATCCCACCTTCACAAACAAGGGCTATGTGTTCCCAACATGGGGTTCACATCTGATATAACCATCCATTTTGCACACCCTTACTGCTGTATACATATGTGTGTGTATTGATATGTGTGATGTTCCCTCACACATGCCATGCAGCACTGTCATGCAAAAGTAGGTGACATGTATTTATTTACATGTGTGTGTGTGTTTGTATATATGTAGACACACACACACACACACATATATATATATATATATATATATATATATATATATATATATATATATATATATGTCTACTTTACCTGGTCGACATTTCAGAAAGTCGACTTTCATATGGGCAAGACGATATGATCGACTTTCAGAATGCCGACTATGTAAAGTAAACATAAACACACAACAAACACTTACCTTAAACTGTTAGCAGGGGGCTCTGCCCCCTTGCACCCCCACACCCCCCGTAACTTAAATAAACCATCTCCGAGATTGCACTACAGTGTGGAAGTGGGAAATTTTCCCATTCTGCACTGTGCAGAGATAGTGGTTCCCCATGGTCGGTTTTTCAAAAGTTGATCATATGGTCTCGGCCATTAGAAAGTCGACTTTATGAAAAGTCGACCATGTGAAGGAGACCCATGTATATATATATATATATATATATATATATATATATAGAGATATGTACATATATATATATATATATATATATATATATATATATATATACATATATATATATATATATATATATACATATATATATATGTATATATAGAGAGAGAGAGAGAGAGAGATTATGAGTTAATATATATATATATATATATATATATATATATATATATATATATATATATATATACATATATATATATATATATACATATACATATAGGTGTCTGTATATCTGTAGACATACGTGTATATATATATATATATATATATATATATATATATACGTATATGTATATGGGGTGCATTCAGACTTCAGGTCCACACTCTCTAACTCTCCTTCCTGCACAGCTGCACCATTCTGCCTTGTTACAACAAAGACAAGTGCCAAATGTGGACACAGCCTAACATTAGGTGGGTATATATAGGGGCAGATTGCAGTTAAGCCTATTACACACCTATGATATTTCTGCATGCTACATTACATGTTAACATGACTGTCCTGCAAGTGGTGGGGTCTGGAACCCACGTGTCCATCATAACGGCATTACTTCCACCACCAGCTATTGGCCACACTAATATACATGTCTTGCATTACACAACACACACTATGATGGCTTACATCTTGTCAGTCAGTGCTGATCTGCACAGCTGACAGGTATGGCCCACTGCCCACAGGGACAGACACTATTGTCCATAGAAGTTGTTCAGCTGGACATCATTACAACAAAAACACCTGATGGCACATATAAATCATTCCACATCATCTATCCCATTATTATGGACCAAGTATTATATTCAATTGCATGCATATATACTTCACAAATTATGTCTCTTCTGGATAGTTTGCTGTGTGGATGACTGGATGGATGTGTCTTTTTTTTTTGTTTGTTGTATTTTTTTTTGTTTTGCTTTCACTCTGTCTCTCTCACTCTCTCTATCTCGGTCTGTCTCCACTAAATGGGTTGAGCTGCTTTGAATAGATTGCAGCATGGATTTTGTAGGTGATGCACATGATCAGGTGATGGCCTCTGTACCAATCTGTGTCCACCACTTTCTACCTGCATGCAGCTTGCTGTGTAGTACTTCCAATTACCACTGTCATGACAACCCACTGCTATAAATTCCTACATCACGTGGTACCTTTACCTTACTTCTATGGAGGACATGCTTCCTGTCTGTGGGCAGCAGTGTTACAGACAGCAGGTAGCAATACCTCTTACAAGAGGACTTGCAGACTCAGGCCAGCTACATATTTGCATAAGGTTCCAGACCTACAGACAGTGTGGGTAGTGTTGTTATATGCTTTGTATAGCACTAGTATTACAGGGTTTGTGCGTACATACTAGTTAAACATGGAATGCAGTCTGTCTGCATAGCTCTCAACTGTGGGCCTATCCACATGATGGCCAGAGGAGTGCATGTCATGTTTTGTCTGTCCACCACACAGGTCTTATGTCAGATATATCCCTGGCATTTTGTGTGTTGAGTGCTATCTGTACATGGCTACATCTATTTGTATTTCTGACTTTATATTCCTGACTAAGGGTATGTTGCAGACTATCCTGTAACATCTGCAACTTTCTCAGTTTATAACAACACTATTTCACATATGGCCCTGTGTTCCAGTCTCTGTCCTCCACCTATATACCAGGCTTTGTCCATATGACATGCATTAAGAGGTTGGTATGTAGTGGCCTATGATTATGTTGTGCTGCCATACCTGCCATCATTCCAGTGCTGTTGTGGTCCCCACACATATTGTGGGGTTGAGTCCATATATATGTGGGTTTCAGCTGCACAAAACATGAGTGCCCTTCTGCAGTCCAGAGGTCAGTGTATGTAACAGTGTTATATGGCCCGGTAAGTCAGTCTATGGGGGGAGGGGTATGCACCATATATAACCTAGGCTGTTACAACATGTGAGGGATATCTGTAGTAAGCTGTTTTAAGGCATATGGCTGTACATTTCCATATGTTTCACCTTGGGAACATTGGTGGCCTAGTGGTTACTTTCATACAGACTGTTCTGTTTGTCAGTGTGATAGAGATGTTTTCAGTTGCGCATTGTTATGTAACAGATACATCCTCATTGTGGCAACTTAATTCTTTTCCCCCTAGAGGTTGAGTACAGAGTGTAATTTGAGGCTGCTGAACTATACATCTGCATTACTTACTGTTGATTGATTATTATCTTCTAACCCAGTCTTTCTTTACTGTTGTACTACTTGAAGGCCTTGGCCTGGACAGCAACATATGTTATGCTTTTGGATTACTGTATAAAATGATTTGCTTGAGAGTTGCATTACTCAGTTAGTATGTATTTCAAAGACCTAACGGCTATATGACATGGCATATACAAGTGTAATGGTACACAGACATTTCCTATGTATGCAAACCTGTTTGTGGTGTCATATCCTTTGACTTCTCCATGGGTATATGTTTCATGCAACAATTGTCTTTTGTACGAGTGAATCAAACACTGTCCATTTGAAAAGGTGGTAACTGTAGAAATACTGGCTGTTCAATATGCTGTGCACCCTCTACATATACATAGCTATGTGTGTGTATGTGTATTTGCATATATAACTATATATCTATGTATATATATATATATATATATATATATATATATATATATATATATATATATATATATATATATATATATATATATATATATATATATCTGCATATATATGTGTGTGTATATGTATCTTTGGAATGTTTATTGCTTCCACATTGACATTCCCTATGGTAGCCAGACTGTACTGCATATGATATTGATACCATCCTGACATCATACAGGTGGGATGGATTACTGTTAACGTCTTGTGGCAATGTTGTGTAGGGTCCTGGGTATGGGACTTGCAACAGTTGGTGTTGTGTTGCAGGCAGATCTGTTTGGCTGTGAAGGAGGGGGTGATATCAATACTTACAAGAGGTATTTAGCTTATGCCCCCTCACCCCCATTAACGGTGCCTTTGGTCATATATGTATTTGTTATGTTCTCTTTTATATCTATAGATATATATATATATATATATATATATATATATATATATATATATATATATATATATATATATATATATATATATATATATATATATATATATATATATATATATATATATATATATATATATATATATATATATATATATATATATATATATATATATATATATATATATATATATATATATAAATACATATGCACACACACATACATCTACATGTATACATAAATTTCCTGTACTGTCGAATGACTGTGCTAGATGATATGTTTGTGAAGACATCAGGGTTATGTCTATCTGATATGGCGTAGTGGTAAATCACTTTGACTATAGTGTACAGGCTCTTGGGTTTGATCCTTGCAAAGGTTGTTTATTTTGTTGCTGGGCAGAACAAGGGCTATTTGATACAGAGTGATTAAGGCACTTTTAAGCAGTTGTAAGTGGGTTTGCATGGGTTTGCACGAAGGTAAACACTGCTAACTTCCAGTTACAGTTTCTTATACTCAGTTAGCTTCTAAATTGCTTAACCTGTGTAGGCATTGCTTACCCCGTACAAACAAGCTTAAATCCACTTACTGCTGCTTAAAAGTGCTTTCTCCCACTTATCTCCACGCTAATTTCTTTAAAAGAAATGAAAAAGGGTTGATAGGAAAGTGGTGAAAAAGGGGCACAAAGAGGGAAAGACAGTAGGGAAAATAGCTAGGGATGTGCTGGACAGGTGTAGGGAAGGTACATTACTGCCCATTTCTTCTACAGCAACAGCTGTGTATATACACTGATTTGGAGGTAGATTTGGACACTCATACACCTGAGAGATGGGTGAGGACAAAAATTATATGTTGTGAAGCCAATTAGACCAGATTACATGTGTCCAGTGTACATGTGTGCGAAATGGACAGCTATGTATGGGGCGAGATTTTTTGGGGGGAACAGATTGCCTTTTTTTTTAAGGTGAAAGTGGGATGTTGGGGAGGGATAGTAGGTATATTTGGGGAGGTAGGTTGGGTAGGATAACAGACAAGACAGACAAGACAGCATACAAGGGTGGTATATGACACGTGGGGGATAAACAGCTTGGATGGGGAGGGGTGTTGGGAAGTCGGAAGCCCATGAGCCCCCTAGTGGAAACATTGGGACTGAGGTCCCCACCTTCATGGCACCAAAGGTGGCTTTGCTGAGGGCTGAGTAGGAGGGGCAGGCTGACTCTCTAGTTGCCTCACGCGGCCCTCAAGCTGCCAAAGCAGATCTCCAAACTCCCTGCAGAGCTCGCTACGCATCAGACCCCAGAACTGATGAGAGGTGACAGTATCCTGTCCGCGCTCGCTCCCAGGGTGTGTGAGCTGAATTCCCTGAGATGGTTCCACCCAAAGGTGGTGCAGGACCAGTGGACAAGGAGGTCCCAGCATGGGGCCCAGATGTGCTGGTGCCCTGTGCCATGGCCAGATGAGGTGGGAGAGGTGGGTCCACTGGGGCCGGCCTTCCCAAACATGCTATGGAGTTTCAATTTTAAATTATATGTGGGTTAGTAATAGTCAACACATTCCAGGATAAGGTATAACAGCATGCATAGATATTCCCCTTATCCCGATACACCAGATCTGTAACAATTACATAGCAAACAGAATGCATGCATTTATAGAACCACAGTGGCCATTATAACAGTATACAGGTACATTGATGGCAGCATGCCACCAATGTGGGAGAATTTCAACATGGCATATGCATAGAACAAATTTCAATATTTATTAAACAATAGAACATATGTCCCAACAGTAGATTTAATAATGCACATACTGATTGAGTTGTATATTTAATTTATTGTTGCACATATGGTGGGGTGGAGAGAAAGATGTCAATTAACAATTTGTATACCCCTGTAGTTCTCATTACTTTCCTAGTCAGTGCTGTGATCTGTACCTTACAGGTACTATTACACTAGATATTTGTTGTGTATCATTTCTCTGAATTATTTCTATAAGTCTCCCTTGGTTTTACAATCTGTCCTTGTAATTACAACACTCTTATACAGGGTTTTCTAGACAATTTCATTATGTAGCACTTTGTGGATGACAGTGATGAGTAATATCTTATTAATCAGAGATACTGCAACATTAACACTGCCAAACAATACCAAACTAAACAGTACCAGTCCAAGATTTCAATATTTTATTTCTAGGCACAGTTTTTGTATCTGACAGACCTGTGGGGGAATGTTTGTTAACACTACCTGAATGTTGTCACACATATTACCAGATTCCACAATATTATTCTGCACATACGTCTCACTCTGTTACTGCACACACTCTGGTCATAGCTTCAAAACATGGGGGTGGAGTTGAGACATACTTTGCTTATTACTCTCATAACACTTTGGTGAGTTGCTAGAGTGACAGGTTTGTTCTTATGGATACATTTCTGACAGTTACGATGTCTGACAATCAATTGTATGTCATTATTTGCTACCTAAACATCTGGGATCATCCCACTGATTTGCCAGGGGGGAGGGTGACAGGCAGGGGAATTACACCAATTATCTGGACTTTCTGACAATATCTGTGCAGTTGTGGGGTATGATTCTGCATACAGCTTACTACCACTCCCAGGATTTGAACCATGGCTGTGTGTGCTAAAAACAAAATACTTCATGTCTCAGTTGAGTGTGCTATCTGAATTATGCTGTCTATTTTTTTGCTGTTTTTTTTTCTAAGTCTCTATCAGTTGTGCAGTATGACCTCTTGTGATTACAGCAATCATATACAGACATTCCTACACATTTTATTTATGTAAGACAGTGTGAGTAACAGTGCTTAATACAAAAGTACTATTAATAGATTGCAACACTACATTACCATATGATACCAGAGTAAACACAAGCAGTCCAGCAGTTAGAACTTTATTGTCAGGCTGTTAACCTTTATTTACATACAACCTATATGGGACTCTTCCTGCCATATTGTCTGGTTTGTTCAGTACATGCCATAGACAATACAGGTTTTATACTGGCAATTAACTTTATACTACTTTTAGATTTATTTCTTATGACAGTATATGCAAGATTATTACTAACCAGCTTTGTGACGCAAACTCTGCAATCTACAAGCATGGGTTTCCCGGTTCACAGCCCTCTCATCTGCCACTGTCAAAGACATAAGAGGGCTATTTAGCCATACCTATCCATAATATACATGAGCTGGAAATTATTAAACAGGTAGTAGACTGATACTTACACACATCTGGGACATCACCCATCTTCCTAGCCTCTTGGATCCACTGATCCAAGAGCTCCCTCTTTCTCTGCTTCAGGTCAGCATAGTAATGCTCACCAATTAGAGGGATGCCAGTGGCATTAGTGAGGTCATGGGTGAGACAGTCCCAGGCTTCCACTTTATATAGCCCTGCAGCGGTCTCTGGTCATGGTCTTTAAGGAGTCTTGCCATGACTTTGGACTCCTGGATTCCCCAGCACTGCACTCTGAAGCACACTCCTTCAACCACACCGGTCATAATGCCTACAGGAGGAACCTTCAACCAGTTATGAGATGTATTCCCACCTGTGGGGTTTAAATAGGGCTGATTTCTCGCAATTTGCCGTTACTGGATGGTTTTGAAAATGCTAAACTATGGACAAACCTGCTTACCTAAGGTTGGCATTGCTTAAAGGGGTATACCAATGGGCAAACTGATTTAGCTGGCTGCACATTGCTTACACCTACTAAGCAGGGGTGTGCAATGCTTAACATTGCTTAATTTTTAATTTGCACACTATTTGCTGTTTGGGATTGATTTATCATTCATTACATGTTATATATGTGTTTGGTATCCATGATTCATGTGTACATACACTCTATGGAGTCCTTGTGCTTATTGGGGGATTTCAACACTTTATTACAATGACACCTCACATCTGGACTTAATATAGTACTCCAGTTCACATATGTATGTTATGTAGTAGGTTATACAACATAAAACTGTATCTAGATTCCTTTCACATGTTAAGTTTGATTTTTCCTGTTGTGAGGATCTGTTTGGTGATACCTCAGTCTTATGTAGTGTTGGGATGTCTTACTGGTTAACTACTGTGACTGTAGTGTACAGGGTCTTGGGTTCAAGACCTGCAAGAGCTGTTTATTTTGTTGGTGGGCAGAACAGCAGCTGTTGGATACAGAGTGATTAAGGCACTTTTAAGTAATTGTAAGTGGGTTTGCATGGGTTTGCGCGATGGTAAGCAATGCTAACTTACGGTTAAATATGCTTACAGAGAGTTAGCTTCAGTATTGCTTAACCTGTGTGTGCATTGCTTACCCCCACACAAACGGGCTTAAACCTTCTTACTACTGCTTAAATATGTTTACTCCTGCTTACTACTGCTTAATAGTGCTTACTCCTGCTTACCCTTGCACTAACTTTGACAGAAATGTAACATGGTTTTTGGGAAGGTGGTGGATTTGGACACTCTATGGATTTATCATTCATTACATATTATACCTTCAATTTGTATCCCTGATTCATGTGTACATATACTGTATGGGGCACATGTTTATCTGTGGATTTTACAACATTATTACAATGACACCTCACATCTGTATTTAATTCAGTACTCCAGTTCACAAATATATGTTATTTAGTAGGTTATACAACAAAAAAGTATTGTTCATAAAGTGATTTGATATGGAAAATGGAATTTATTGGAGTGAAAATCGAACAGGGAATGATGATCATAAGGTGAATGCTCTAACCATTACACTATTGTTTCAGTTGCATGTATCTTGATATATATCTTCTTGTGCGATTTAAGCTACAGTATGCATAGCTAAACAATGAGCAAACCCGCACACATATGGTTAGATTTAATCTGTAAGTGTTTATATTATTATACTTTAAATATTGATCTTATAAACTTTGGGTGTTGCTAGGGTAACGGGATTTGTTTTTTGTACATTTTCTGATGGATTTGAAGTCTGACACTCATTTGTTTGCCATTATTGATGAGTTCTTGACTGCAGGGGTTGTATATTGTTAGAGCTCTGCTCTCAGACATGCCCCCTGCACTCATCCATGCTCCATGTCTGTTTAGTGCATCTTCATTACAATGCATGGTGCACTGCCGTGCTGCTCCTAAATGGTTGTTTCCATGCAAGAATAAGCTATTTCTACATGGAACCTTACTGTATCCTGGGGTATGTTTGGCCAAAGCATTATTAATATCTCTGTGCCTCACTGCTCCTAGATGTTCTTTCACTCTATCTGATAATTTTCTGTAAGTTTTACCAATATAAAATGATTCACAGGTGGAGCATACACCTGCATAAACTACATTGCAACTATGGCAATTAAAATGATATTTAAATGAAATTTTTGTATTTACAATGTTTAAAAATGCATTCTGTGCCCTTGTAGATACATTTGCAAGCAATGCAGTTGTTACAGGAGAACATGCCAGATGGAAGAGTAGTGTCATGTATGATTTCAGTGAAGAACGGAGTGTCATTCCTTTCAAAGGACTGCTTTATTGTCTTAGACCTTTTATAAGTAAATGTTGGTCTTTCACCTAGAGATGAAACAATATATCTATTGGAAGTTACAGTGTCCCAGTTCTTGTTGTAAATGATTTTCATAGCAGTCATATTTCTACAAATAGACACTGGAAAACTTAATGTCCTGTCTGTTTGTGCTTCAGCTTTGCCCTTAGGCTGAAAACCAAATTTAATGATAGGTTTAAACTTAGAGTGTATGGCTAAGCATACCTTTGCAGAAACTAAGTCAGTTAGGTTCTCTGGGTAATTTCTATTAAGAAACATATTTTTTGGCACCTGAGAATCTAGCAGGAAGGTGCTATCTTCACTTACTAGTCTTGATAACCTGATATACTCTTTCTTAATCACATTCATTTCCATAAAAGCTGCGTGTTGTCTAGAGAAATCCAGGAAATTGTTGTGATAAGTTTCCTTGCGAAATATATTGGACTGCAGTGTGCCTGTGGTGACACCCAGCAGGATTTGTGTGCCTAAGAAGTTAACTCTAGTGCTAAACCCAGAAATGACAAATCTGAGGAATCCAATACTTTCTGTCATGCTGTTTATAAACATAGTGAGTTCTTCATCTGTACCCCCCCCCACACACACACACACAAAAGAAATATCATCAATATATCTTCTGTACAACATGAATACATTTTTTAAACATTGTAACTACAATGTTTAATTTACATATCATTTTAACTGCCATAGTTGCAATGTTGTTTATGCAGGTGTATGCTCTACCTGCGAATCATTTTATATTGGTAAAACTTACAGAAAATTATCAGATAGAGTGAAAGAGAATCTAGGGGCAGTGAGACAGAGATATGAATAAGGTTTTGGCAAAACATAGTCTTTCATGTAAATATTTCACCTCATTTATGTTTTTAGTACTTGAGCACCTTAATGTTTTCTTTGGAGATTGTAACACTTTTTTTAGAACTGAGAGAATTAAAGTGGCAGCACTTGCTGAATGCAGAGGTTGCCCTAGGGTTAAAGGAAAATTTGAATTTGAAGTGTGCTCTGCACTGGCTGACTTAGGTTCCTCCCATTGTATTCATTTTCTAGTGACACATGGCTCCCATAGGTTATTTCCAGTTTTATGACTGTTGTTTGTTGCTTACTGTTTATGTATTGTGTTTGCACTACTTTTTATTTAGTTTCTGGTGAAGTTCTTGCACAATAAAGAACAAAAGTGCTAAACCACATTCCTGCCTCATCTGTTTTTCTTATAGTCATTGAAGTTTTTTATTTTATATATATCTTCTGGCTTTTCCCAGTTAGGGGTCACCACAGCAAATCACCTGTCTGTTCATGATTGGCAGTGGAGTTTTTATGGTGTCGTGTTGCCAGCCTGGCACCTAACCTTCCACAGAAGGCACACACACACTCTCACACCTAGGGTAATTTAGAGTGTCCAATCCACCTACAGCAAGTCTTTGGGAGGAAAGCGGAGCAAACCCACCGTGACCACAGGGAGGACTTGCAGACTCGGCACAGAAGGCACCCCAGCTAAGGATCGAACCAGAGAACTTCTTGCTGTGTGGTGGCAACGCTAACCACTGCACCAACGTGGCCACCTCTATATATATATATATATATATATATATATATATATATATATATATATATATATATATATAGGACTATTCACTGAAAGCACATTTTACTGAAACACATTTGACTGTTCACAATTCACTGAAAGCTCCATTCACTGAAAACACAATTCTCTGAAACGCGTTTCACTGAAACTTATATATGGCCTTTTCCTGACTGTAGTGTGACCCTGAAGTTAATATATATAGTAAGCGGGGCGGTGGGGTAGCACAGCCTCCCACATTGGGGGTGTGGGGAATGTAGCCCCCATCTATTTTAAATATTTGGAACTATATACATGCATACTTGCAATTCTAATAAATTACTCTTTTCTGAACATAATATATATTCAAACTATGTGGGGGGCTATGTCCCCCACACCCCCTTACTATAAATATATATATATATATATATATATATATATATATATATATATACTAACTCCAGGGTCGCACTACAGTGGGGAAAAGGCCATATATATCTTTCAGTGAAATGTGTTTCAGTGAATTGTGTTTTCAGTGAATTGAGCTTTCAGTGATTTGTACACAGTCATTTGACTTTCAGTGAAATGTACTTTCAGTGAATTGTCCTAGATCCATATATATATATATATATATATATATATATATATATATATATATATATATATATATACACTAAATAAATATTTCTTATTGCAATGGGCTAAACTGGCAAGACTGGATTATCTCCAATTTATAGAGATGGACTTTGATATGGTCCTGGGAAATAAACTACATAAGCTATATAAAAGTATTAGATCAACCAACAAGTTTAATTGCAGAGAGGGAATGGGTAAATATTTGGATGAGGTTTCATGAGGATGACACTCAATAATCCAGCAGATAAGATTACCTTTGTCTGAGGACAATTCTCCCATAAGTGCAAAACAAAGAAATTGTGGACAGATGCATTTCTAACTATAGTACTGTAAATCTCACTCAAACCAAAAGAGGTTAAGAGGGTCAAAGAACATTTGGCAATGGGGACATTATAAATGCAGATCAAAGAATGCAAAATGTAACTTATCAGAGATTATAGAACAAACAATAGCAGATAACTTAAGTGAGAAAGAAACAATTGGACAAGGTTGGTAGGATGCCATTAAAGTTGTCACCCGAGCACAGCTAATGGCAGATGAGGGGAAGAACATGAATGAAATTTATTTATTTGTCCTTTGTTGACCAGATTAGTCCCACTAGTATAGTCCTCTCTTTTCAGGGGAGACGCAAGATGGTATTTATACTAGTAGGGAAAATTTGGCCAGAGCATCAAGGAACTTTCCCTACTTATTTGTTGCTGGAGGCATGAATTCCATTCCTGTACTTCCTGCTGCAATTCTGGATGCAGTGACAGTTCGGAGATGCAGGAAGAATTTGGCATCTCAGGAGCGAGTGTAGCTGTAGGAAAAGGGCAGTTGAGTTTTTGATTCATAATGACGATTTTGTGGATAATATCAGGAAGGCAGTCAACCCTTATTTTGTACATGCTGAAGTGTCTGAACAGTGTGAGAGGCAAAAGGTTTGACTAACAGGATCAGTGAAGCTAAGAAGATGGTTGAGTCTTCTAATGGTATCCAAGTGAATGGGCTGAAAGAAAAGGCAGTCAAGCTTTCTTTTAGATTCACAGAAAATATTTCAACAGAAATTATTCTCAAAGGATGAGGAGTGTGATGATGGATGTGTTATTAAAATCCTCCACCTGGGAAGGTTGCATGATGATGTATTGATGAACATGGTAAATGCAAGTGAGCCCAAAAGTGGGAAAGATACTTCTTGGGGTGATATTATGGCTAGAATACAAATGGGTGATGTACCAGAGGATTCAATTAAGTTGAAGATGAAATCCTGTGCTGAGATGGTGAGGGGAAATAAAGGAAAGAAGAGTAAGGACATGGATGCTGTAGTGACAAAAACGAAGAAAAGTTATACTGTAAGAATTTCAAGCAAAACTGGTGAAGTAATGTACAGGTACAAAATTTGGGATGATGTGGTTAACAGAGGCATCAGAGGTAAGAGTTTGTATTCACATTAATAAGGAAAATGTTTATTATATTATTTTTGAGACTGGATATATAATGGATAATATGTTGGTAGAAAAAAGATTGTTATCTATGCAATCGATATATCTTTACGGAATCTGAGAGGGAGGGAGAGAGAGAGAGAGAGAGAGACAAGAAAAAAAAAATACATATCCAGTTCAGAACTGAAGAAGAAAAAGAGACTTTAAAAGAACATTTGCAACAATTATGTAAAGAGGAAATGGACATGTCTATTGTTTATGATAATAGAGCTTTATGGACTGGTGGTTGAGACTGTAATGTAATACTACACATGAATAATGACTATATTAAGCATATTCTGAGTATGATAAATGTTAGAGGTGATAGAGGTGTTGTGAAATATTAGCATCAAACAAAAACTTACTTTTTTGTGGAATGTTGGATCATTTAATAGGTACTTGTATGAAGAAAAGAAGTTATAAATGTGGGAAAATGAGGCATGGTGTTAAAAGTGTGATTTGAAGTGTTATAAATGTAACAAAACTGTAATTTGTAGATGGATTGTCATGAAAGTGTGGAATTTTTTGTAAAGCAAGTGGGTGTGCATTTACAAAACAAAGAACAAGAGTATGTGAATATAAAGTAAGATTTTGGGTGGGATGGAGGGAACAAAGGTTAAAGGTAAGAAAATATTGAAGAAACTAACAAAGATAAAGAAATAGAGGAAGGTTCAGAAATAAGTAATAATGAACATTTACATTGGAATGTAGTAAAAGAAAAGAAAAATTATACTGATAAAAAGATAAAGGAAATAAAAAGAAAACATATAGGTAACAACTGAAAGAAAAAAGAATGGTAAAGGATGAATAGCGTAAAGTTCTGATTTAACTATATACATTAACAAGAGAAAATGGGACAATTGTAGAACAGTTACAATTGATGTATATAGTTTGATAAGTTAGTTAGGAGATTAGGTATTTTGGAATGGTGTAAAATGCTTGATGTAGACCTAATCATATTAAAATATACACCTTTTTAAAATAAAGATGAAGGCTTACAAACAAAAAATGTATGGGGTAATAAGGTGGCATGAAACTTGGGTAGAAATATATGTTCAGGACTATGTATCTTGTGTAAAGAATCTATAACAGTTTCAGATGTAACATTAGTAATATTAGGGTAGACTTACAATTACAGATGTAAGATGGAAAGGGCAGGTGTATAGGATTATTGCTTTATATGCCCATGTCACGCAAAAAGAAAGAGATCTTACGTTTTAGCAAATTTTGGAATATATTTTATTAAATATGGATATTATTATTATAGGTGACTTTAACTGCGATTTACAGGAAAAAGAAGAAATGTGCTGATGTGAATAAAATGATGAATTTAATTAGGTATGGTAAATTAAAATTTATGGGGATCTAATAGATGGACTAGAACAGAAATAAATCATTTTTTGATTTCTTCTGGAATAGAGATATCTAAAGAAGGTGTGATAGAAGTAGCTTTTTCAGATCATGTTGCAATATGGATTGAAATAAAAATCAATGATAAACATATAAAGCTAAGAAAGGAAATAAAGAGACGTCAAGAAAAATAATTGGATGGACAGGGGAAATAACAGTCCTAAAGCTTTGGAAAGATCATATAGGTATGAGAAAATTTTACAAAAACTGGTCACACTGGAGGATAGAATTCAAAGAAAAACATAAGAAGTGTTATATAGAGAGTCACGTGCAGAACAGATGGAAGCTTCAGAATATTTATAAGTTAACTAAAAGCATTTAATGATATAGAAAGAAATTATAGAGAATATTTATATATATATATATATATATATATATATATATATATATATATATATATATATATATATATATATATATATATATATATATATATATATATATATATATATATATATAAAAGCATGAATCAATAAAAAAATAGATTTCTGTTATATAAACAAATATATATATATATATTATATATATATATATATATATATATATATATATATATATATATATATATATATATATATATAAACATGAATCAAGAAAAAAAATAGATTTCTGTTATATAAACAAATATATTATTACAAGGAAGAAGAAAGGTACCACCTTATTTGACTAAGATAATTAAAGACGATAGTAGTATAATTACAGAATTAAAAGATGTATCAGGAATATTTCAGACTAGTCAAGATAGTATAATGAATGCTGTAGTGGATTATGTGAAAGAGATGTTCAAAAAAGAAGTGATAGAGATGAAAAACAATGAAATGTGAACATATTTTCAGAACAAGATAATATAAAACTAGAAAAAGGTATTTTATAGAATAGATGGATAAATGTTTAACAACAGTTAATACTGATACAGCAGGAGGACCTGATGGTATAAAATATCAAATGTATAAAGATATGTTAATATGGCAAAAATGCTTTTTGGAAGTGATGAATGAATGGTTAAAAGAAGGTTTTAAGTATAAAAAAGACGTGTTATTTTAAAGTTTGTATGGAATAATGGTGATAGAAAAGAGATTTGTAATTGGTCTTTAGTTCTAAATAATACTGATTATTAGATTTTCATGAAAATTATTCAACAAATAGAGAAAATTATTTATAATATAGTAGAGATGTATAGTATACAATGAAGGGGTAGTCTAGATTTATTATTAGTTATAGAATTGGTAAATGATTTTATTTACAGGGATAAAAAATGAAAGTAATGATTGGAAACTTAAGTAACACTTTTGATTCCATAAAACATGAGATATTGTGGGATATTTTTCAGTCATATAATCTTAGTTCAAACATAAGAAACACATGTGTTACTGCTTATGAATATAATAGAATATATAGTTTGGTAAAGGGATGCTTAAGTCAGGCTTTATGCATTAGGGAGTATAAGATAAGGGTGTCCATTAAGTAGTTTGATTTTTGTTTTATTGATTAATGCTGTAGTTGCATGTATAAAGCATGAAATGAAAAAATTAAGCTTATACGACAAAAGAAAATATCTCCAGGATTCAGCAAGCTCTGCACGGTGTGCAGGAATAGTTCAAAAGCTGCTGCACTCGATATGGCCACCGAGTGATTCAGGACAGAGCTCCTGGCATGTGCATTAGCACTCCTACACTATTCCTGCATGGACACAGCTCCTGTATGCTAATTACCCCATCTGCTGGTGAAAACCATGCAAATGGGGTGAATTAGTGATCCAGGAAGCAGGCAGGCGTTCATGCAGAAGTAGTATAGACTGAAGAAATGTATTCAGCTAGTAGCTGAATACATTTCTGCAAACTACAAAATGGAGGCATGACAGCTCATAGAAAAGCATGTATTATAAGGGTTAGGAAATGCGAATGGCCAAATATATGCCCATTGGCATGAAAAATAGAAGTAATATAAAATTATAACTTTTGTTTTGGCTGATTCCACCAGTTTAAGCATAGGGCAGTAGCATGTTAATTTGATCGGGCTGAAAATACCAAAAAAAGGTGAAATAAGCCTTTATCATACAATTCATGATTTTGCCATTATAGTCAATGGCATGCATATGTAAGCAATACTAGGGGAATAGTGGTCACTAAGGGGGAAGGCTCAGTGTGAGTGTAGTTATTAGGAATTAGCAGTCTGTCCTATGCAAATGACAGGAGTTATACTGGATCACAGGTTGGAGGGGAAAATTTCTAAGTGTCAGACTGCACCTAACCGTGTAGGTGCTCTAAGACCATTGTGTAGACAGAAGGAGCAAGGTACAAGAAAAGGGTGTGTGTCATGCTTGTTGGAAGCACATTGGAGCCTTGTTGCCTGGTGTCTGCTTACCTAAGCACAACTAGGAGAGTGGGTGTGCCTGAGGCTGTGTATTTATACTCCATGAACTGAAGAGACTGTGCACGTACAGGGGTGGGACATATCTTGCTGTTTACACTACCAACAGACTGGAAGAGGAAGGGTAGAAGGAAAAGGCAAAGGAAGTATCAGAACAAGGGAAATTCTGTACAAACCACCAATATAGAAGTCTGCAACCCACAACTGGCCAATAAAAGCACTTGAATAATACAGCTGACAGGTGGCTGCAGAGCTGTAGATGGGACGACATGTTAATAGAATTAAAGGGCAACAGCACAAAATAAAGGTGAACTGAAGTAGAAATCAGTACTATGGGAGCCTTGCAACTCAGAATGGTCCCTGCAAACATAATTCAGCTGGCAGGTAGCTGCAGAGCAATACGTATGAGGAGATGCAAGTAAAAATAAATTACAAAAAGGCAACAGCAGAATAAAGGCAACCATCCACAAATCATCAGTAATGTGTCTAACACTCACAGTGGCTAAATACAAGCCATAAGCAAGTAAGCTGGCATCTGGAATGAATCAGAAACAGTGAATCTGACAGGCAGCAGTAGCATCACACCACTAGAAAGTATGGAAACACCCCTCAGTCTGTGTTTTCCCACAAACTCTGCACCTTCGGAGTAAACCTGGGAATTTAAACTGACAAAATGCTAGGGGCTGCCATTGCTTGGATACATCACCATGTGCTTGAGGCTGATGGTGGTGAGGAGGATAATGCTGCCAACCACTGCAGACCCAGGAGGAAGAGAAGAGTGTTCAGACCCAGGGTGATCTATCAGGGGCTACATGACCTAGGGATTTTAGAGTGATACAGGGTGGAGAGGGACATATGTCAGCAAATTGTGGAGCTGTGCCAGCATCACCTCACATCCAGAACAAATTGAGGGGAACCCATCCCAGTGGATACTAAGGTATGTGTAGCCTTAAGAATACTAGCTACAGGTGCTGTCCAAACACCTACTGGAGATATCATGGGGGCGTCACAAGCATCTGCATCCAGAGTACTCCATCAGTTCCTGTATGCCATGCTACCACATGTTCATGAACACTTCCACTTCCCTAACACCTGTGAGGAATTCACCAGCAATATGTTTCTCCTACACCATGTAGCTGAATACCCACAAGTACTGAGTGTCATATACCACATACACATCCACATTAAAAGCACAACCCAGTGAGTGGGGTAGGGTCTACATCAACCACAAGTGCTTTCCTTCCATTAACTGCCAGGTTATGTGTGATGCCCTGGGCATTATCATGCAAGTGTGTTCTGGCAGCGGTGGAAACTATCATGATTCCCATATATGGAATTCCTCACAGCTGTATCAGGGTTTTGCCAGGGGGCACATATCAATTGGCTATCTAGTGGGGGGTGCTGGCTATGCACTGGAGCTGTGGCTGATGACACCCATCAGAAATGCACACACCCCGAACAAAAATGCCATAATAAGTCACATGGTTAAACCAGGATCATTATAGAGTGTGTGTTTGGGATGCACAAGTCATGGTTCCACTGCCTTGCCATATCCAGTGGAGCTTTGCAGTACTCTCCAGCTACATGTGGACAAATGTTCATTGTATGTGCCATGGTACACAGTATGATCCTGTGGAAACAGCCACAGCAGGAATAATATGGGGAGGGGACACACAGCCCACCACCATTGCCAAGGTCACCACAGGCACAGGGGGACTTGGAGGATGAACTTCCTGAGCCTGCCCCTAGAGGCAGACAGAGGCATGCCTATGCCTTGGCAAAGAGGCAATGCATAGCACATATACTGACACTGTAGGGACCCAGGGACTGATACTGCTCTCCGACTTGTACAGACAGTAGAAGGGATACCAAACATGATACTACCTGTACTTTTCCATGTACAGGGAGTGTACTGCATGCATCCTACATAGTCAGCCCTCTAACACCATCCTCAATACCACCCCAGGCACAAGGTATGTTACTTTCAATTACTGAATGGTGTACTATATTCTGATAGCCATATCTATGCTATGGATGCAAGCATGCAAGCGGATCGGTCAGCCAAATTGAATAGCAGCAGATAGATGACAACTATATGGGACAGCATGAAATCCATAAAAAATACTGATGTCCCCATGCTAGGCAGTAGTACTCAGGGTGACAACCCTTACTGCAGTACATGTGGTGGCTCGACTAACTGTGTGTGTCCACAGGTCACACACATGGATGTCAATGAGCGTTCCCATTCCCACCCCCAGCCTCACCCAGCAGGACAGGTGTAGATGACCGGAAATAAAGGTCGGGCAAAGTTCCACAAATGCTGCCAATGGTGGACAGCCCACCTACAGACCTACCAGACATACCACAACAAGTCTGGCAGTTGCAGTATAGTTCTGAAGAGTAAGATGTCTAAAACTGAAATGTATGCCATTACAATCAAACTTGAGTACTCCACTGATATGCCTCCAGTCAGAAAGATAGGGCACAATACAATACTAAATGGAAGCAAACAGAGTTATAACTGAAATACCAGTGCAGTCAGTGCAAATGTGGAAAGTTGTCAGGCATGCCCCCCCCCCAACCCCATGTATAAATGGTAGTAAACCGTACATTTGTAGAGTAATATCAGTGGAGCACAGATTGCCTGAGCTATCCCAATCGACATGATAACTGGTGTATGTCCACTATATGCATGGGTCAGTGTGCCATTCTTTTGTGAGTGTTTAATATTGTCTGGAAGTGGACAGCATGCAGGCCTGGGTATTATGTCTCAGTGGCCTAGGTACAGTACTGTGTTTGACAGGGCCATGTTCCAACAACTGCAGTGCCAGCCAATCTGCTTCTCAGCTACACCTATGTTACTAGTTGTACACACTCACTGTCCAGATGTCAATATGTGTTACTGTCAGAAATCCAGACAGGCTATGAACAGGGGTCCATACATAGAAACAGTACACAGGTGGAAGAACTCTACGCAGTACCTAGAAAGTATCTATGAACTGCACACACCTTTGGAATTAAATATAGAGGTTAGCATCACATTAGTTGTCTGTCTAATATGGAATACTGGTTGCCTGCCCAATCACTGGCAGCCCACATAAACCACAGTTATAAAGTAATGCCACACTGCTGATGTCCACATGCAAGGAGGAGAAGGTCCCAGTCATATCTGTGAGTCAGGTGCCATAAGCTTCCATATCACACATGTACTCAGTCCACCATCCCCCACAACAGCCACAGGTATTTCATCAGTCATATCTTTGCTGTTGGGAATGATGTCAGAATCAGCACATCCTTTATGGAATACACACAGGATGCAGCATGCTGACATGATGTCCCATGCAGGTGTGTCCCTAGCTGTAAGCAGCACCCTGCACACATCCAGACTGATGCAACACTATGAACTAGAAGGATTGCCAGGAACACCTCACCCACTTGCCCAGGTCACCCCAGGGAAGTCCACTGGCTTGCAGCCTGGTACCATATGACTGACAAAATGCAGTGGCCTGCATTACTCACAGCTGAGAGGTATGCCCACAGCAGGATATGGCCATTCATTTAAGTTGAGAAATGTACAAGAAGGGGATCCCCATCCAACTTAGCACCAAGCTACTGGACACTTTACACAGACCCATCACTCAAATGTTTGTAGCCACCCCTCCACAATGGCAGGATTGTGCCACACTGTCTAGTCTTCTCCTCACAATATTGGTCTCTGCTGCATTGCTCTTGCATTTCCCTGGTAAATAGCTGTAAGCAAACAATGATATCTGTCAGTAGCCAGTGAGACAATATATTACGCTGTAAAACAGTGCATATGTCCAAAAGTCTATTCTAAAACAGAACATGTTGCAAAAGCAACGCAGACAGTAATAGCAAATGTAGTTACACACAGTATCCCCCCATGTTTGGGCCAATTGTGCCTCCATATTGGCATCCTATCTACAGATATCCTGAAAAAATAGCTTGGTAGGTATACCTGTAGCACACTAAACAATGGACTGGAGTACAACTCTCCCTGGAATGGATTCCCACCACAAGCAATATAGAAGGTCATACTGGGCATGCTCCCACACTTAGAGAATGGATCCCTACACTCAGTACAGAAGCTCATACTGGGCATGCCCCTACATATAGAGATTGGATCCCCACACTCAGTATAGAAGGTCATACTGGGCATGCTCCTACACTTAAAGCCCATGTCTGACACCACAGTGGACCATAGACATCTGTTATCTGCAGATGTCTGTGCACACACACCAAAATGTAAACTGATTGGTCTTCATACACACACACACACACACACACACACACACACACACACACACACACACACACACACACACTGGTCAGGAAAACCCACAGCCAGCTGTAGATGGCAGATATGTGGTAAGTCCCCATCTGTTTTGTGTGATACGCACACATATCTAAGGCCAACATACTACAGTAATTCAAACATACACACACATACACATGGGGAAGAGAGACACAGACAGTGAGAGAGACAGTACCATTATGAAGCCTTTCCCACTCAGTACACATCCCATAGTTCCACTCTACACTATTTGCTGATGTATGTCACCTTAGATGTATCTTTGGACAAGCTTCAAATCTGTAAACTCAATAGTGTATGTGGTAAATCCATAACTTACTAAAGCAAATAAGTAGATAGGTAGGGTTTTGAATCTTGATCCTGGTAAGTGTGTGTGAAGGAATTGCTGTTTTACTCCATCCCCACCCAGTAGACATCCCATTACCGAATATCAAAACATGTGCTGCAGTCAGTCACTATACAAATTCCTTTTGTTATCCCTCAGCCCTATAGGCTCTGTTGTGCTCATAGCCGGCTTCAGGCATCAGTGAACCCTGAGGTCGCTGGGGGCCCCCAGTTCCGGGGGGGGGGCCCAACCACAGCAGGTTGCCTTATCTTGATATTTCACAACAAGTCTTTCAAACCAACAAAAGATAGTAAAACAATCTTGTGTACTTATAGGTTCATAGTTAGGTACTAGGCTATTGACTCTAGGGCCTATATAAGCCTGGCCAAATGGTACCCTGGCTTTTGCCACCCAAGCAAATTATTTTCCTGTGCCCCTGTCAAGCAGAGCCACAGAAGTGATCCCTGGGGTGAATTTCCTATCTCCCATCCAATCATCAAAATTTTTCTTGAAGAGTACTAATGAGGAGCTTTGTTTGATATAGATAGGTAGCTTGTTCCAGAGTATGAGAAGTCTCTGGGACAGGAATGTATCCCTCCAGCATGTTATGTTTATTGTGGTGACAAGGTTTAGGTCCCTAGAGTGTGTAGCTCGGAGAGATTGGGATTTCTTTAAGTGGAGCATGTCCAACAGCCCTGGGTTTGACATAGCTTTGTATGTTAGGCAGAGCTCGCCTCTGAGTAGGCGATATGTGACAGAGTAAAGCTGGAGTTTTTTTAGACGGTCTGCATTGGGCATCTGTTTGAGGCCAGTAATCCTCTTTGTGAGGTATTTCTGTGGCCTTTCCAGTTGTTGTAGATGTCTTGTGAGGTACATACCAAAAGGAGTGTTGTACTCTATAATGGGTCTAATGAGTAATGAGTAGAGGGGAACAAAGATCTCTTTTTTCCTGGATGAGAAACCTTTTGTGATGAGGTGTGCCATGTAGAAGGATTTCCTGACTACTGTGGTGATGTGATTATCAAAGGAGAGACTACTGGTCACCTGTGTCCCAAGGTCTCTTATCACACTTTCGGTGTTAAGTAGACTACCACCTATGTGGTAGTTCATGGGTACAGAGTTTTTACCAAAGGGGATGACAATGCATTTTTGGCATTGAGCTTGAGGCCATAGCTTTGACACCAGGCATATGTCTCAGTGAGGCCCTTTTGTAGGATGTCCACATCATTAGGAGTTTTAATTATGGCTCCTAGTTTGCAGTCATCTACAATCTTTATTAGCCAAAGACCTTCTGTGTTAGCCTGTACTTCAGAGAAGTAGATATCAAACAGGAGAGGACCCAGGACTGAACCCTGTGGTACTCCACTTGTCACTGGTCTGAAGTTGGATTTAGAGTCTACTACTTTCACAGCATGGGTTCTGTCAGTGAGCCAGTTGGCAACCCATCTTGTGACATAGGGATTTATACCTAGTTTAGTGAGTTTATCTATAATTCCAGAGTGGGGGATGGTGTCGAAAGCCTTGGCAAGATCTAGATAGGCTGTGTGAACCACCTTACCTGACTATACCACACCAAAAAGTTTATTACATAAAGCTTTCGGGTCTACACCCTTCATCAGTACAAATCAACTGCATTAATACAACATTTAAATAGGAGAAATCATATAGTCACATGCTTCAGCCCATCCCACTACCTAACAAATAATCAATTCTAAAAGAAATAACATGTTATATAAAAAACATACTATAATATGTCCACCAATAAAATAGAAAATAAAACTTAAAACAATGAAGAACCAAACATAAAACTTACTAAAACTAATACAATAAATACAAAATACAAAATCAAATGTGCAATAATTTCAACAACCAAAAAGTGCAGTAATATTATACTAAAAAACCTTATATTAGCTCACAATATAAATTTTGCACATCTATAATAATAACAAATCCATTATAAAATTCCTTTTAAAACATGAATATATATGTATAAATACATATACATATACATATATATATATATATATATATATATATATATATATATATAGTCACATGTGAACATACAATCCATATATATAAATAAATACATTTTAAAGCCTTTCCCTTTGCTTCTTAACTAACACAGGTTTTAAGCTAACAGCATTATTCAAACCAGGAGGCATATCTGCCTGCAGCCTGATAATCCATTCTAGTTCCTTCAGCTCTAAACAATTGTTCACATCTCCCTTCCTTATACTGATTTCCACTGTAGCCAATACCCTAAACTTAAAGACATGTTTTTCACCCTTATCCATAGCGTGTTTACTCAAAGCATTTGTTAATATTTTTCTCTTGACTGCTGATTTATGCTCCACTATTCTCTCTCTTAACTTTCTAGTGGTTTTACCCACATAAAATGATGTACAGAGCGTACATGTAGCTAAATAAACCACCCTTTCTCTATTGCAGGATGTCATTGTCATTAACGTAAAGACTTCACCACTTACAGGGTGCTTATAAACATTTTCACCTTCATATAGGTCATTGCAACAGGAGCAATTATAACATTTCCTTGTTCCCATTATCTTGTCAACTACCTTAGTCTTCATTTGAAAATCTTTATAACATAATTTTCGTTTTAATGCCTCAGCGCTTCTGTATGCAAACCTAGGTTTATCCCCCACAATGGACCTTATTTCTGGCATAGCTAATAAAATTGGCCAGTTCTTTTCTATTATATTACTCACAATACGTGTATTCAAATTATAAGTTGTCAAATATCTCACAAGTTTAACTTCTTTATGTGAGTTATCTTCACATGTTGTTATACCTCCCAACAGAACTGGTCTATATTTTGTCTGCCTCTCTTTACTTACTTCCTCAATTACCTTATTAAT
This sequence comes from Protopterus annectens, assembly GCF_019279795.1. Taxonomy (NCBI): domain Eukaryota; kingdom Metazoa; phylum Chordata; order Ceratodontiformes; family Protopteridae; genus Protopterus; species Protopterus annectens. The sequence continues at coordinate 1,923,246,318 of NC_056733.1, read as the reverse complement.
AAACTGCTTTGAATAACCACTCCTCTCAAATTCTTGAGCCATAACCTCAACCTGTTCAATAAACATAGTTTCAACTGTATTTAACTTACTCAGTCTAATAAACTGCGCCTTTAGTACTCCTCTAAAGGTATGGGGGGCATGCATACTATCCTTACTTACATACCTCAAAGCATCAACTTCCTTTTTATAGACCTTGGACTCTAATCTATTGTTACTCTTAAACAGAGTTACATCCAAAAAATTTATACTATAATAAGATGCCTCCATTTTAAATTTTAGAAAGTCAGTCGACTCATTTAGATACCACTCATAACTTTCTAACTCCATTAGGGAGCCTTTCTATAACAAAAAACAGTCATCTACGAATCTCTTATAAAACACTACTTTTTCATTAAACTGATTATTTTACTCAATATCACCTTTTTCTCCCATTCATATAGCACTAGATTAGCATAGGTGTTAGCAACAGGCGTACCCATCGCCACACCAGTAAGCTGCAAGAATGGTTCACCATCAAAAACAAAAACGTTATGTGCTAAAACCACTTCCAGAAGAGTACATACACTTTCAATTTCTCTTCCATACATCATAGCCTCACTGTTCAAAAAATCACGTATGGCATTAACACCATAACTATTAGGTATAACAGTGAATAGTGAGGTGATGCCCATGGTGACCATAACATACTCATCCAAATCACAATCCAATTGCCATATATACAAACTATTCAAAAAATCACTCGTATCCTTTAATACAGTAGAACAAATTTGCAGATGTTGCCCTAATACATTTTGGAGATATTTTGAAATAGGCTCTGTTACCCCTCCACCACCTGAGACAATAGGTCTCAGGGGTGGATCAATAGCATCTTTATGTATTTTTGGAATGCCATAGATCTGAGGTATTCTCGGACAGGAGACACTCAAATAATTAAACAAGTCTAAAGTCAAGTCATTAGTTATTTGCAATTCATAAACAGCCATATTCACTTCAGCAATTATTTTCTGCACTTCCATATATGAAACTTTTTGAAAAAAGTGCAAGCATCATTCAACATTTCTTTAAATTTCTTAAAGTAAAAATCCTTCTCCATAATCACAATTGCTCCCCCTTTATCTGCTTGCTTTACTATGATAGTATTACAAGTTTGCAATTCTTTTAAAGCTAAATACTCAGGATATGTTATATTATACACTTTCTTATTAGCTACATTTCCCCTATAATACAGCCGTAGCTTATGTTCAACAATATTGGAAAAAGCAATTAGAATAGGGCATAATACAGGCATAAACACACTTAATTTTCTACACATTGGTATATGCGACTCATCATTTTTGAAAATAAGTTTAAGACTAACATGTCGCAGAAACAGTTTCAGGTTTATTATAGCTTGAACAACATTGTCCCTCATATTAGGAATAAATTTAAGACCTTTACTTAAAAGCGACAGCTGAGCATCCGTTAGCTCAACGTTAGAAAGATTTACAGTACCTTTAACGAACTTCACTATCGTCTGCTGGATTTGTTGTGTACCAGCGGACTGCTGTTTTTTCTTTTCCCAGACAAAATCTGTTGCTGCTGCTGCTGCAGATAAGGTTCCTTCTGTTGTGGTTGTAAAACAACCTTCTCCAGTTGCTTTAGATGAAAAGGAGAAAAAGATGTTATCTCCCTTTGCGACACCCTTTTACTTGTATCCACGCTACTCGGCGCCATGTTCCCCATCATCTTGGGACGCACAGCATCATCCTTTCTAACGTCAGTCGCATTATCAGCAGAAGGCGGCTCTTGTATTACATTTTCCTTATCATTTAAAGGTACAGAACCAGTATCAGCTAAAGGAGTTGTTACTAAAGAGTTTTTCTTATGATGAACATCATAGTGAGCAGTAAATCCTACTCCTTTCCCCTGTCGCTCAAACGTATCGAGCTGATCCAATGAATTTGATTTCTTGCTATTTACAGGATGCAATTTTTTTTATAAAATGAAACACCATTCTCTTCTCTTGGCCAGGAGAAGATACGATTTTGTTTAAAATCATTCATGTCTCTTTGTAACTTATTCTTCTTCCTCTGTTGTAATTTTATATCTAGAGCATGAACGCAAGACAGAAAATTCTGATACAGTTCCAGCAAATCATTAAAACAAGGCATACTTATAATTTTGCCCTCCAGCAGCTCAATTTCCTCTATAAGTTTATTTTCTACAAGTTCAGAGAAGGTATTCATTAATTTCATGTAGTCTGCACTTAATTTAAGATTTAGCTGCTGCCATTGCATTATAGGTATTGCCATAAGAGGGCATTTTTAATATTCTTAGCCCTCTCTGCACAATACCTAACTCTAAGTATGCCTGAAAACTCAGTCTCTGCCACTGAAGCTGTTTATATATTTGCACTTTCTTCTCCAAGACTAATAATTGTTCCTTAAAGTCTTTTACCTCATTGTCCACCGTTAACTGCTCAGGAACTGTATCAAACATTATTTTCAACAAAGGGTTCTCATGAAGCCTTAATAGCTTCTTAATTGAGTAATTTGATCCTCCTCTTTCAGCTTCCATAATATAGCTGCCAAAATCACTGGAAATACTCCAAAGTTGAAATTTACAAGCTAAATATCACATCCACCACAGGCTGAAGCTCTCCTTAAAGAATAGGTGCGAACAGTATACACCAAATAACTCGAACCAAAACAACAATGGTGCTACTGCCAAATACAAGTGACACATGACTATACCACACCAAAAAGTTTATTACATAAAGCTTTCGGGTCTACACCCTTCATCAGTACAAATCAACTGCATTAATACAACATTTAAATAGGAGAAATCATATAGTCACATGCTTCAGCCCATCCCACTACCTAACAAATAATCAATTCTTAAAGAAATAACGTGTAATAAACTTTTTGGTGTGGTATAGTCGTGTGTCGCTTGTATTTGGCAGTAGCACCATTGTTGTTTTTGAACCACCTTACCCTCAGCTACAGCTTTGGTGACCACTTCAAAGAAGTCTATCAGGTTTAGAAGACATGATCTGCCTTTTACAAACCGAAGCTGGGTAGGGCCCAGAGTTTGCAGATTACCAATGTCATTGTTTATAAGTTTCATGATGATACGTTCCATAGCCTTGCAGACCAGGGTTGTCAGGTTAATGGGGCAGTAGTTCCCTGGGTCCCTGGTGGCTCCCCCTTTGTGGAGTGGGATAACTGTTGCTGTGCACCATTCAGTAGGCACAAAGCCTGAGGTGAGGCTATAATTGAATGTGGTACTTAGGTAGGGTGCCAGTTTGTTCTGTAGTGCATGTAGAATGCAGCCTGGGATGTTGTCAGGTCCCATGGATGCTGTGTTCATGGATTTGGAGAGTGTGTTTTTTACCTGTGCAGCCATGATTCCAGGAACTTTGCATTCTTTCAGTATAGAGATGGGCCCTTTAGGGGGTGAGAGAGGGGTAAAGTTAGCACTGAAAATATCTGCTAGGATGTTGTCAATATCATTTGGCTCTGCATATTTAGTGCCATTGTGCTGTAACTCAGAGCAGATCTGAGTGTTGCCATTGACATTCTTGACATAGCTATAGAATGCTTTGTGGTTGTCTTTAGAATCAGTGGCAATTTTGTTTTCGTAACTAGCTTTGGAGGATTTTACGAGGGATCTCAGCTTCTTACTGAGGCTGACCACGGAGTTCCTTCACTCATGGGATTTTACTCTTTTTTGCAACAGTTTCTTTCTTCTTTTGTAGAGTTTGTTTATGGCAGGGGACCACCAGATTGGCTTCCTTTTTTTGGAGGATAGCATCTTGGTTCTGTTAGGGATTGCACGATCCATTCACTCGTGTAAGTGCTTATAAAGTGCATTTGTATAGGATTCAGTAGTCGTACCTCTATTGTCTGTCAGCATGGGTGTCATGAAGTTTGCCACTTCTGTCTTAAGAAGTGTGAAGTTGGCTTTGGGAAAATTTTTTACAGTGGTTTCCCTAATGTGGGGGGTGTGGGTGGGATGTGGATATCTAGGGTGATTAGCTTCTGGTCAGATCTGACCAACGAGGGACTGACCTCTGGTGTGGAACACCAGTTGCCCATGTTGGTAATGACCAGGTCTAGGATATTGCTGCCCTTGGTGGGGGTGTGGATAAGTTAATCCAAGGCATTGGAATTTATGAATTCCAGAAAATGTTGAGCACAAGAGTCGGCACATAAGTAGTTTTCCCAGTTAATGGTGGGGTAGTTGAAATCGCCTATTATTAGGGTGTTAGGTTGTACCCTAATATTTTCCAGTGTATCAAGAAATGAGGAGTGGGAATCCTGGGGCATGGTGGGGGATCTGTAGCAAGCTATAATTTGGATTGCTGTCTTGCCCAGAGTTAGTTGCACTTGGATAATCTCAGATGCATTATGCTGAGCAACTAGCCTGGAGATGTGGATATCCTTAATGAATATGGACATGCCTCTGCCTTTAGTGTTTCAGTCCAGGTCAGGTGACCGAAAAGTGTGGTATGAATTATAGCCTGGTAATGCAGGGGTGCTCTCTTCAGCCTTGAACCAGGTTTCTGTCACTGCACAGATGTAGATGTTCTCCATTTTAAGGAGTGCCTTGAGTGAGTGCATTTTGAGGTTTAGACTTCTAGCATTAAGTAGCATTACCCTCAGATGTTGCTTGCTTGTACCTGTTACAGTGGTGAATTTGTCATTTGAACCTTGCCTAAAAAAGGCAACTATAGGGGTGGCAAGAGCCTTAGCCAGTATCTAGAATCCCAAGGATGACAGGTGCAGGCCATCTCTGGCAAAGCATTGTGGTTTGTCGGTCATGTTATCCCAGGCAGACAGATACTGGATCCCCTTAGAATGACACCAGACACTTAGCCAATTGTTGAAGTCAATCATTTTGTCCTTGTACTGTGGTATCATTCTGGGTGATGGCAGGATGCTACTCAGGGCTAGGGTCATACCTCCCTGGGCTACAAGATCGGACAGCTCCTCCATGTCTCTTTTCATGTAGTCCAGGGAGGTACTTCTCAGGTCATTCACACCAACATGGACAATGACAGAGTCATATTTGTACTTGTGGAGTGACCTGAGTGCGTGGGTCATGTGGCGGATCCTGGCACCTGACAGGTAGCTGACAGTAACTTTCTCCTTGTTTAGCCTGGTGAGTGGAACATCAGTGTGCCTGAATATAGAGTCACCTATGATTAGAATGTTGGGTAGGTTGTTATGGGTTATGGGCTGTAGTTGAGTGGCACACTGAGTTTGTGGGCTATGTGTCATTTAGGTTGTGTTGGGGGGAGGTTGCTTGCTCTTCTGCTTTGGAGGTCCCTGTTGCTTGGGTAGATTTTTATTGAGAGCCTCTGCAAATGTAGGGGTGTGTGTGTTGTGTTTCAATGTGTGTGTTTTGGTGGTGTAGGTTTTGAGGGACTATGTGATAAGTGTGGTGTGGTGCAAGTGTTTACCTTCTCCTCTTGACTGTCCAGTCCAGTCTTGGGTGAAGAGAGCATTGCTTCCAGTTTGGCTATATAAGTGTATCTCTCACAGGTTGAAGTGTTGGGTGGTAGGAGGAGAGGGTTGTCTGGGTACATGAGGCAACTGCTGCATTGCCCCAGGATGCCCAGATTCATCAGGTAGACAGGAGAAAACAATGGGAGCTGACCCTTAGACATGCCTGGATAGGTGCTTATTTATTAAGTACTAAAACTGTTTTCCTCTAGACAAATGAGGAAAGTTGAGTACTGTAGTAATTTATAGCTTATTTAGTGCTTGCAATGAGTTCTGAACAAGTGCTGAGCTCAAAGAAACAGATTTGAGTGCTAAAACTAGAAAACTGGCTAGTTTTAAGAAACAAAATTAAGCTAGAAAGCTTCCATCCAACACAGAAAGGCTTGGGGTATCAGAAGCTTACAAACAGTCCTGGATACAGCAAATCTGTATCTGGACTAGACAACTTACAGGAAAGGCAGAAAACAAGCTTAGAATTTTTTTTTTTTTGAAAAGTGGAAAGGGGAAAGGAGTAGCAGAAACTAAGTGGGTTGGCCTTCTCAAATGTTCTCCCTAGGTTAGATAGAATGAGGTAATGACACTAGACTGGGTGGAGTGTCCCAGATCTAATTTACAGTAGGGGTGGGCAGCTGCAAAGCCACCAAGTATAAAACAGGATACCAATAGGGAGGGAGAGTGGGAAAGAAAAATCAGAACAAACAAACCCAACCAGATGCTTTACAATTGTGGAACATTTCTAGTTAATACCTCACACACAGTGAAACTAGCTAGAAACGTATATACAGACAATAAAAGTGCTATAAATAACTCATAAAAATAAGCAAAAAAACAGGATACTTAATGTTATATATCACAGATTAGTTGGCTCAGAGCCCTTCCTCTGATTACTTAGTGTTAATAAATCAGATGGGTAACAACTTGTATTTACATCTCCTTTAAAATCCAAAGATATCTCAGGTTATAGTAACAGTGTTTTATTAAGTAACAAGCTTCACAATTTTATTAAATATTTTACCACTGACATAGTACCCCTGGCTTAGTTAAACTCTACTAGTGGACACTCAGCCCACTAAAACTAACAACATAGCCAACTTTAGGTACTCACAATACCTGTGGCTGCAAGAGAGTCTCCTTAATCATCCTTGACTGTGTGTGGGGGCCCCTCAAAAGCTGCTGCTGGTTGGAAAAATGAGGAGAAAAATGTATTAAGTTCCTGATTATGCTCTTTAACCCAAACAGGTCTGTGATATTACCTCATTAGGACAAACTGATAATGAACATAAACACGATAAGCACTAGAGATCAGCAGGCCAGAGTGACTGTTCTCAGTGCAACCTTGGATTTTAAGAAAAGTTGATTCTGATCTTCAGGGATGGTTTTCTTTTTCAGGGAGTTTTATAAACACTGGCAGAAAACCAGCTGCTGCAACTTTCAACTTCTTTGCAGAAGAATTCATTACAATACCTATAACAGCAAAATAAAGGCTCAAAATCATGAACATATTCCAAATATTACACTAATTTGATTAAAAAGTTAATGGTATAATACCTTTTTCATCAGCTTTAATTTTTTTGGACAAATACGTATAAAACTCTAATGTCTGGATTTATTGACTCTCTGTAATCCTGAATGATTTACAAGCAAATCAAACTTTTTACAAAGGATAGAGCAAAAACTATGAGAAAAAGCAGGGATGTTTAATAAATGTGGCTTAGCCCTGCTACTGTTTGACGGCTGCTAAACCGTGGTCACTGATCTGGTGTGACAATACCAGTGTTGCAAAGTGTATTGCTGTTTGCTGAAATAAGTACAAAACTAGTACTGCTATGACTTATGCTTGTGTGTGTGTGTGTGTGTGTGTGTGTGTGTGTGTGTGTGTGTGTGTGTGTGTGTGTGTGTGTGTGTGTGTAAAAAATATCTGTGATTTTTATCTATGCACACAGACATTATTCTTTTGGGTATCAGTTAAAAATATAGCTAACAAATAATTATATTTCAAAACTTCTCCTTCTGGCTTTTTTAGGGGTCACCACAGTGGATCACCTGTCCGCTCATGATTGGCAGTGGAAATTTATGGTGTTGACTTGCAAGCCCAGCACTAAACTTTCCACAGAAGGCACACACATGCATGCACTCACTCCTAGGGCCAATTTAGAGTGTCCAATCCACCTACAGCATGTCTTTGGGATGTGGAAGGAAACCAGAGCACCCGGAGTAAACCCATGCAATCACAGGGAGGACATGCAGACTCCACACAGAAGGCATCCCAGCCAAGGATCGAACTGGAAAACCTCTTGCTGTGAGGCAGCAATGCTAACCGCTGCTCCACTGCAGCCACCCTAATTATATTTCAAAACTAATGAATAAAATATATCACAGAACATTCAGACACTTAGATCTTTTAAGAGTCTGGGAGCTCCCATTCCACAGACTGTATAAATGGAAACATGGGACTCCCATAATCATCCTTGACTGTATGGGGGCTCAAAAAAGCTGTTGCTAGTTGGGGAAAATGAGAAGGAAAAATGTATTAATTTTCTGATTATGCTCTTTAACCTGAACAGGGGTTTGATATGACCCTGTTATGATAAATCTGATAATCCCCTTGGCTCTCTACTGCACCCATTCTAAAACCAGCTCTGCTCAGATGTGTGTGTACAGAAAACTGTTGTAGGTTATGTACATGTGTGGGGGTGGGGTGGATTGTGTGTTTATTACTTCTTTAATTGTCATCACAGTCAAACCATAGAGATGTCCACATGAGGTTATTATAGCTTGTGTTTGGGCTGAGGACAGTGTGTTCATTATTTTCTTTTACTTTTCTGACAGACCTCAGAGGTGTACAAAGAAGATTATTATAGTTTGTGCAGAAGCAGTGTACTGTCTAGGAGCTACAAAGTTGTTGTTTTTTTTTCACTTTCCTCACAATCACGCTTCAGGCATGTATGCAGGTAGCTGCCTTTGACAGTTTGGGTTGAGGAATGAGGAGATATGCTATGTATATGTATGTCAGCATTCACTTGAAATATATGACTATAGAAATTTGACAATTGGCTTGTTAATTTATTGTGAGTCACTATTTTGTCATCTTTGAACATTACCCCTTTGGTACAACCTGGATTAAAAAGTTGGGAAATGCTCTAAATGTATTTCAGAACATGCATAACCCAATGGCTTCTGGTGGCTCTGGCTTAACGGATTTATTTCCTAAACGGTTATTACTTGGTCAGGAAAGGTGTGTTGAAAGGATGCAAGGAAAACTGAAGCTGAACAGCAACACAATTTCTTTCCTTAATGAAAATTTCTGTTCAAACCATCATTGGATGAAAAGGTTGTGTAAAAAGAAAAAAAAACTTTAAAATACACATCAGAGTATATAAGAAGATATGGCTTCTTGAAAAAGCTGAAGAGTAAAGCAAAATTTGAGAAAAGGAAGAAGAAAGTAATGTGCATACCATCAGAAGCCCAAGATGGGGGGGCAATTGTGGGAAGATTGGAGAGTGTGGTGTGTGTGTGTGTGTGTGTGTGTGTGTGTGTGTGTGTGTGTGTGTGTGTGTGTGTGTGTGTGTGTGTGTGTTAGTGTGCGTGTGCGTGTGTGTGTGTGTGTGTGTGTGTGTGTGTGTGTGTGTGTGTGTGTGTGTGTGTGTGTTGGGTGGCTGAAACTGTATGCCTAGGGCACCATTTCACCTAAGTCCAGACCTGTACATAGAATTCTTGCAATGTATCATTGGTGCAATTAAATTCCAGTAACTGTAAAGCTCCCTTTATGAGATCGGCCAACATAGTGTGGTACACAGGTCTGTAGTAATTAAGATGACTGTAGCTACAGGTGAGTCAGTTTGCAACGTGAATTAATAGGTTTCTTAGGAGGGGTATCAGCGATAGGGTGATACATAGACTGGAAGTCCCTAGGGGCCCCCAACTTGACATCTGCTGGGGGCCCCCAAAATGCTGACAATCCAAAAGGAAAAACCACTTTAATGACAAAACACAGCAGAGCTTTCGGACATAATCCTTCTTCAATACTACAAACTTATAAAATTTCTTTCATCTTATATACAGGCCCAAAGTAGTCATGTGGTTAGCAGCCCAAAAATCACATGACCATAAGTATCACTCAATAAGGCAAAGTTAAAACAACATAACAAAAAATTAAATAATTTAAAATTCAGCTTGCTGATATGATTAATAATCAAAGTTACACATAAAATTCATATTATAAAATTCATATTGTAAAAACAATATACATAATTATAAATTCAATCTACTGAGCTTAACCAAAATTGGTTTAAGGCTCAGCATACTGTTCAAGCCAGGAGAACGGTCACCAGCAAACCTTAAAATCCACTCATATTCTTTAATTTCTAAGAAGTTATTTATATCACCACATATTGGGGAACGGAAAACAATGTCAATAACCCTGAATTTAAAAACATGATCTTGTCCACAATCTAACATATGCTTATATAAAGCATTTGTTTCGACACATCTTCTAATTTCAGACTTATGCTCTGTAATCCTCTCTTTCAACCTACGAGTGGTTTTGCCTACATAAAAAGATTTGCATAACACACAGGTAGCCAAATACACTATATGTGTTGTGTGACAAGTAGCTGAAACATAAAATTTAAAAGTTTTCCCTGTTACTGGATGAACAAAAAGGTCACTCCCTGTGTCAAAAATATCTCCACAGCATGAACAATTGTGGCATTTACATGTACCATACTTAGAGGAAAGCGTTTTCACAATGTTGGTAGAAAAATCCTTATAACATAATGATTTTTTTAAAGTTCTCATGTTCCTATAGGCAAATAAAGGTCTATCACCCAATAAGGCCTTTAGTTCATTTGAAGCCATTAGTATCAACCAGTTCTTAAATATTATTTGCTTTATGGATGGTGTTGTAAGACTATATGCAGTTACATATCTAGTCACGTCCATACGCACATTCGTTCTATTCATAGGTAAGGCATCTGACTCCAGTGGGTCAGATAGGAAGGTAGGAGCAAACTTAGTCTTCCTCTCCTGCATCACCTTATCTTTCTCCACAGAGAGTAGGACATTATCATATCCACTAGCAGAAAAATCCGCCCCCAAAATGCTAACACCAGCCCTGGTTGTGCTTCTGATAACTGTGTAACAGTAGAGTATCAATAACTATTTATGCAGCGATCCTAATGACAGTCCTGTTAAATGGTAAGGTGTGTCTGTGTGTGTGTTCATAGGTGAATGATTTTGAGGCCATTCCCACTCACTCCTTTTTACATTGCCCTCTATCACTGCTGCTGATGTCACTCACCATTAAGGATACCTTTGGACAGCTGTCCAACATGTAATCTTTGTGGCATGTCTGATAAATGCGTAATACTTTAGTGCAGTAAACTAGTTAGGTAAGAGTACTAATCTCAGTCCTGGCAAATGTAAATGTATGTGTTTGTGTGAGAGTGTCTATAGTTATAGAGGCATGATTTGGAGCTCATTGACACTTACTATACTTCCCTTTCCCCTACTTTATCACTGCTGCTGATGTCATTCACTGTTAAAGATACCATTGGAGAGCTTTGAAATATGTAAGATTCGTGACATGTCTGATAAATGTGTAATGCTATAATGCAGTAAACTAGTTAGGTAGGAGTTCTAATCTCCATCCTGGAAAATGTAAAAGTGTGTGTTTGTGTAAGAGTGTCTGTAGTTAGAGACACATGATTTTGAGCCAAATGGCACTTACTACACTTCCCTTTCAACTCCTTTTTCACTGCTGCTAATGTCACTCACTGTTATACCTTTGGACAACTCATAAATGTGTAAGCTTTGTGGTGCATGTGGTAAATGCATAATACTGTAGTGCAGTAAATTAGTTAGGTAGGGGTTTGACGCTCAGTTCTGGCAAGTGTATTTGTCTGTAATTGTTTCATTAACATTGCAATCCATATCCATTGAGAGTGGGTTTTGCTACACTTTTGTGTGGTCCACCCAGCAAACTACCAAATGTCCACTGTACAGGGCCCACTTTAGTGGTAATTGTGGACACTCTTCAGTCCTATAATCTGTTTGTCATGTGATATTACTAAAGAACAATATGGAGTCCAAAACAGGATATGTGACCCTTGTAGTCCTGTGATACAATTCCAGACCCAGGAATAATAGACAAACACACTCATCTATTCATTAATCCCTGTGTCACTAAATGGTTTGCAAACAGGCTCACAGATGGCTCTCACATTGTGAAAGCAGTGAACTACATGTCAGACTGCAAAACAGTCATGAGTGGTGTCAGACTGCCAAACAGTCATGTGTTGAGTACCACAGGTTCTTCCCCTGTGTCCAGTCTTGTGTGTTGTGTCTGGCTATGATATCCAGCCTAACAGGAATGAACTGTGGTTAACAATGTTTGCAGACAATTGTTAATTGCGGTGGGGTCTGTTTACATCCCCACATTATGTTAACATCCTGACACTTCCACCTGTTGTCAGAAAACTGGCCTTAGTCTTAATGTCAAGAAATGTGCCCCAATTCCCTGTTGAAGCAATGTGTTGTCCAAAAATGACCACATTGGTGGTAGTCCAATGGAGACAGATGTCCTTATAGGAGGTCTGTGAACACAGCTTGACAGCAACCTCTCTTCTGACCACCACACTACCACTGTGGACAGAAAGTCCTTCCATGTGGCATATTGCATAACTAAGGGAGTGTCATCCAGGAATTAAGAGGTCAATGTCTCCCTCTACTCCCCGCTCATTAGGCCAATCAGCAGGTCCAGTGGCCCATTTGCCATGTAACTCAGTATATACCTTCAACAACTGGGTAAGCTGCACATGTATCTGACATGTATGACCCTAGGCATGAAACAACTGTCTGATATGGAAAGGGCCCAAAACCTCCAGGTGTTCCCTGTCACATCTTGGTGACTTACAGGCATTCCCTGCTTGACTGACAAGCCATGTCTGTGCAGCTGTGTTACAAACGCCACAGCTAGGAAACCACAATCTATATGCACCACATGCCATGGATACCTTAACCGCATTACCACATTCAACAGAACATGCTTGGGGACAGGTCCATAACCCAGACAATGGCCAAGTTATGCGACATATGTTGCATACATGTCAATCAAAGTACCTCACTGGCCCTCTTCAAGAGAATTTAGATGAGTGGATGGTGAATATAACTATCACCCTGGGGATCACTCAAGTGGCAGTAGTCGATAGATGGCATGCTGTCAAATGTCAGGTGCCATGATACCAGTGTATTCACATGCCTTACTCTTCTCACATCTCTATGGACATTAGCCTGGTACACACCCAGGGACACCTGCACCAATTGACGCAGTACTGATAAATGTGTCTTTGTGCATTACTGAGCATAACAGTGTTAATGAGTTTTCAAACTTGTAGTTGAAAATACTTTGAGGACCTTCTCACCCAGTACACCCCAGTGCTATACTTAGAAAGGGCTGCTGGTGTACTGCACTGTAAAGTTACTTTGTGACACCCTTCACCCTATGGTCTACCATGAGCTTGCAGTACCAGCATAACACTGTTCTACCAATAAGTAGACAGGTGTGGTTTACCGTCTGAGTCCTGGCATATGTGAGTATGTGTTTGTGTGCGCGTGTGTCTGTGTGTGTGTGTGTGTGTGTGTGTGTGTGTGTGTGTGTGTGTGTGTGTGTGTGTGTGTGTGTGTGTGTGTGTGTGTGCGTGTGTGTGTGTGCATGTGTATGCGTTTGCAAGTGTGTGTGAGTGTGCATATTTGTAGGAGACAGCATTCTGAGGCCCCATTCTCCAAATACACTGCACAATGCCAAACATTACAAGGTATGGTGATGTTGCTCATCTTAGGAGAGCCATGGAACAATCTTCACCCTACTAGCTCTGTAGTATGTGCGATAAATGCATATCAGTGTAATAGCAATAATTACATAGGCAGGCAAAGGTTTGAATTTCATTTCTGGCAAATGTGTGATTGTGAGTTTGTCATAGCATTATCATGGGTATGAGTGAGTACTATATGCAATGTGGGTGTGGTACTGGGTCTAATATGTTTACACCATGATATCCCCAGTACATGTCCCAAGGTCCACTGTATGAGGATTGCTGTCACCATAGACCATACAGGTAACTGATGACACTCTTCAGCCCAGTAAGGCATGTACTGTGTCCAAAACTCTGTAACAGTATGGACTGAATGATGAAACAGGCAGGGCTGCTAACTGCAGGTGTGGCAAATGTGTGTATGGCTATATCTGTGTTGGTCATTGTGTATATTTCTGTAGCTGATAGTATTTCCTGGCCATTCTCACCCAGGACATCTTCCATTGCCATACTGTGCAAGGCCAGTGGATGTCATTCACCTTACAGGGACTGTGGAGCACACTTCACCCTACCTTCTCCATGGCGTGTGCAATACATGCAGAGCACTTGAATAGCTAGACCTTGATAGGTAGTGTTTCTAATCTTAGTTATGCCAAGTGTGTATGTTTGTGTGTGTGAGATCAGTATTCTGACTGTGTGTGTTTGAGTGACAAATGTGGCCATGGTTTACAGTCTTACACCATTGTACTCCCAGCACATGTGGCATACATAACTCCTGCCACATACTGTGGCACAGATATCCCACAGCTGAAAAAAAGAGGAAGCCAATCTGGTGGTTCCCTGCCATAAACTAACCCTACAACAGAAGGAGGAACCTCATGCTGAATAAGGTGAGGTTCCAAGTCTGGGAATACTCCATTATCAGCCTCAACCAAAGGTTGAAATCTCTCATCAACACCTGTAAAGGTAGCTATGTAAACATGATTGCATAAGGTAGTGAAGACAACCACAGGGCCTTCACTAGTAGTGTATAGCATCTTCACAGCACAGTAGCATAACCCTCAGATTATGCATGCTTGTATCTGTTAAGGTGGTGCTTTCTTTTGGCTTCCAGACATTCACTCTAAAATGCACTACGGTGAGATTTCTGTCAATATATGTTAGCAGGAACAGTGTTACTACAACAACCTTCTCAGCTTATCTACTCACATCATTTGGATATGTCTCTATTGTCATGCATGTGTCCCCCCACTTTGTCTGACTTGTTCCAGATTCATTGCACTACAGGGTTGTAAGCATACCTCTCCACTGCCAGGCTGTTTGAAGACTGTCTGGGTGTTTGGCCCATACGTTGTAACTGTTCCACAGTTTCTTTGCATTTCTCTGGGTAACACTGTTATAATGCAAGGATGTATGTCAGTGAAGACTGACATACATCTCAATTCCCATCCCCATATCATTCCAACAGTTCTGCTGATACAGTCCCTATTGCTGTGCAACTGTTCAGTTATGACAGAAATGTTCTGATTCTGTCCGTATGTGTGGCCCATTTCCCACCCTTTGTACAGCCTTTGTTCATTAGTCTTGCACTAAGAGGTTGATATGTATGATTCTGAGGTATGTCTGTACTGCATGTTATATGACTACATATATATAGATATATAGATATAGAAATATGTATATATAGGTGCATAGGTTCATAGGTAGATACTAGGCTACTGGCCCTGGGTCTATATAAGCCTAGCCAACAAGATTCCCTGGCTTTCGCCACACAAAACAAATAATGTCTGGTGCCCCTGTCGAGCAGAAACACAGAGGTGAATCACAGGGTGGATTTCCTAATTACCATCCAAATGTCACTATTTATCTTAAAGAGGGCTAATGAGGAGCTGTATTTCACATACATGGGTAGTTTGTTCCAGAGTATGGGAATGTTCTGTCTATTGTGGTGACAAGGTTTAGCTCCCTGGAGCATGTGTTTTGGAAGGACTGGGATTTCTTTACATGTAGCATGTCCAACAGCTCTGGGTTTGACATGGCTTTGTATGTTAGGCAGAGATCGGCTCTGAGTAGGCGATATGCAATGTATTCAAGCTGGTGTATTTTGAGACAGTTTGTGTAGGGCATGTGTTTGAGGCCAGTGATCCTCTTTGTGAGGTAATTCTGTGGACTTTCCAGTTGTTGTAGATGTCTTGTGAGGTACATACCAAACAGGACATTGTACTGTATCATAGGTCTAATGTGGGATGAGTAGAGGGAACAATTCTCTCTTTTGTACTGGATGAGACACCTGTTGTGATGTGATGTGCCACATAGAAGGATTTCCTGAATACTGTAGCAATGTGGTTATCAAAGGATACACTACTATCCACCTGTGTCCCTAGGTCTCTTTTCACACTTTCAGTGTTAACTGTACTAGCAACTATGTGGTAGTTCATGGGCACAGAGCTTTACCCAAAGGGGATGAAAATGCATTTCTTGGTGTTAAGTTTGAGGCTATGGCTTTGACACCAGGCATCTGTGTCATTGAGGCCATTTTGTAGAATGTCCAGATCTTTACAGGATTCAGTAATGGCTCCCAGTCTGCAGTATGTCTGCAAATGTTGTTAGCCATAGACCCTCTGTGTTAGCCTGAACTTCAGAGAAGTAGATGCCAAACAGGAGAGGACATACGACTGAACCATGTTGTACTCCACTTGTCATTGGTGTGGAATCAGATTTGGAGTCTGCTACTTTCGCAGTGTGGATTCTGACTGTAAGCCAGGTGGCAACCCAGCTCGTGACATTGGTATGTATGCCTAGTTTAGTGAGTTTATCTGTAATTCCAGAGTGGGAGATGCTGTTGAAGGCCTTTACAAGGTCTGGGTAGGCTGTGTGAGCCACCTTGGCCTTGTCCTTGGCTCTGGTAACTGCTTCAAAGAAGCCAGTCACATTTAAGAGATGTGATGTACCTTTCACAAACCCAAACTGGGTGGTGTCAACAGTTTGGAGGTTACCTCTGTCATTGTTTATTAGTTCCATGCTGATAAACTCCATGGCCTTGCAGATCAGGCTTCTCAGGCTGATGGGGCAGTGGTTCTCAGTGTCTGTGGTGGTTGCCCCCTTGTGGAGTGGGATAGCCATCGCTGTGTGCCATTCAGTAGGCACAAAGCCTGAAATGAGGCTATGAGTGAACATGGTATTTAGGTGGGGTATCAGCTAGTTCCATGGTTTGTGCTGAACACAACCTGGGATGTTGTCTGGTCCCATGGATGCTGTATTTTTGGCTTTGGAGGATGTGTTTTTTACCTGTGCTGCCATGATTACAGTGGCTTTACATTCCTCCGGCATTGAGAAGGGCCCTTTAGTGAGTGAGAGGGGGGTGAAGCTAGCACTGAACCTATCTGCCAAGATGCTGGCGATATCAGTTGGTTCTGTATATTTACTGCCATTGTGCTGTAACTCAGGATCAGATCTGAGTGTTGCCATTCAGATTTTTGACATAGCTATAGAATGCTTTGTGAATGTCTTTAGAGTCAGTTGCAATCTTGTTTTGTACCCAGCCTTTTTGGATTTTATGAAGGATCTCAGCTTCTTACTGAGGAGGATAAGGGTGCTCTTACAATCATGAGGTTTACTGTAGTATTTCAACAGTTTCATCCTTCACTTGAACAGTTTCTTAATGGCAGGGGACCACCAGATTGGCTTTCTTTATTTAGAGGAGAGCATGTTGGTTCTATTTGGGATGGCATGATCCATGCACTTGCGTATGTGTTCATACAGTGCACGGGTGTAAAATTCAACAGTCGTACTTCTATGTACTATCTGCATGAGTATCATGAAGTTAGCCACTTCAGTCTTATGTAGCATGAAGCTGACTTTGGAGGCATTCTTTACAGTGGTTTCCTTAATGGGGGCTGGGGGTGGTGTATATATAAATATATATAATAAATATATATATATATATATATATATATATATATATATATATATACATATATATATATATATATATATATATATATATCTCCCATCATTCATATTCATATATATACATATATACATACATATATGTAGTGAAAGAGGCACAGCTGTGTACTAGGCTAATGGGCCAGGAACCTTAACAAGCCTAGCCCATAGGATTATCCTGGCATCATGCCACCCAACCTTAGTTCCTAATGCCTCTGTTGAGTATAGCCACTGGAGTGATCTCCAGGGTGAATCTTCTACTTCAAATCCAGTCATCTAGATTTCTCCTGAAGAGGGCCAGTGAGGTGCTCTGCTTGACATGTATGGGAAGTCTATTCCATAGCATGGGCAGTCTCTGGGTTATGAACCTGTCCCTACTGCATGTTCTGTTGATTGTGATAATGAGGCTGATGTCTCTGGAGCGTGTGGAGCAGAGGGATTGGGATTTCTTTAGATGTAGGATTTCTAACAGAGCTGGGTCACACAAGCCTTTGTAAGTCAAGCTGCGATCGGCTCTAAGTAGGCAATATGAGACAGAAACTAGATGGATTTGTTTGAGTCTGTCCATATGGGACAAGTGTTTAGGGCTAGGGTCCTCTTCGTGAGGTACTTTTGCACCCTCTCCAGTTGTTGCAGGTGTCTAGTGAGGTACATGCCAAATGGGGCATTATACTTGATGACTGACCTAATGAGGGGAGAGTAGAGGGAGGCAATGACCCATTTCTTCCTGGATGCAAAGCCCTTAGTAATGTGATGTGCCACATAGAAGGACCTTCTGACCACAGTGATAATGTGGTGGTCAAAAGAGAGGTTGCTGTTAACCTGTGTTCCCAGATCTGTTATAACACCTTCTGTGTTCAGTGGACTACCATCAATGTGGTAATTCAAGGGAACTGGGTTTTACCAAGGGGGATGACAACACATTTTTTGGCAATGAGCTTAAGGTCATGGTTCTGACACCAGTCATCTGTCTCATTGAGGCATTTCTATAGGATGTCAGCATCACTTGGTGAGTTCTTTATAGCCCCAAACTTGCAATTGTCTGCAAACTTTATCTGCCACAGTCCTTTCATGTTGGCCTGGACTTCAGAGTAGTAGATACCAAACAGGAGAGGACCCAAGACCAAACGCTGTGGGACTCCACTCATGATTGGTCACCAGTCTGACTTGGAGTCAGCTACTTTCACACTGTGGGTTCTATCTGTGAGCAAGTTTGCAACCCAACTAGTGATATAGGTGTTGGGGCCTAGCTTAGTGCATGTTTCTATGATTCCTGAGTGGGGAATGGTACCCTTTCTGGCCAATACCTTACGTGTGGTCACCATCACTGTTGTGCATTCCTGACACATCATTGGGGTGATGTGAGGATTGAGGTCACTATATTATACAAAGAACATCAGTCCCAGACTTGTGATATTTGTCTCAAAATATGTTAGCAGTAACAGTATTTGTACAACAACTTCCTCAACTTATCTACTCACATTATTTGGATATCTCTGTATTGTCATGCCTTTGTCCACCCTCTTTGTCTGGCTTGTTCCAGATTCATTGCACTAAAGGGCTCTGAGCATACCTCTCCACTGCCAGGCTTTTTGCAGCATGTCCAGGTGTATGGCCCATATATTGGTTCAGTTCCACAGTTTATTTGTATTTGTCTGCTAAATCACTGTTATGATCCCAGGATTTATGTCAGTGAAGAATGACATAACATGCCATTTTCCAGCCACATATCCTTCAGACAGTTCTGCTGACATCCACCTTTTTGCTGTACAACTGTTTGGTTCTAACAGCTAATTTCTACATATGTCCCTATATGTGCCTCATTTCTCTCCCTTTGTACAGACATTTTGTACATGTTTCTTTCAGTTAGACATTGATAGTTATGTTTCTGGGTTATGCACTGCATGTTTTGTGAAGACACATATATATTGTTAATATATCTATCTATATATATATATATATATGCCTTCAGTCATATATTTATATGTGTATATGTATTTTAGGTATGTACGTTTATATATATATATATATATATATATATATATATATATATATATATATATATATATATATATATATATATGTCTATATGCAACACATGATTGATTCTACAGAACTTTCACATAGTGGTGATATACCTGTATTGCATGATAACTTTGGAAGAGCAACAGTGACTTGTGCAGCTCAGATGGTGTATTGGTATGGGGCTCTGACTGCGGCATACAAGGTCCTGGGTTAAAGATTTGTGAGTGACAATTTTATTTCCATTAATGTTAAATATCTAGACTACATGATATGGTAGGTAAAACATCATGCTATTCTATGTCTCAAATGTCTTGGTTCAGTGATTTGACTATGGTGTATGGGGTCCTGTATTTGAGACTTGGGACTTTTTTCCATTAATTTAAAAAAACAGACTGCACGATATGATATGGATTGAGTACCCTACCTAAGTCTCCTGCCACATACCCTACCTAGGGACCAAAACTATACAATTTTGGAAAAGCCTCCTCCTATAAAGACGCAAGAAAGTACGTCCCACAGCTCTTCCAGGTTTCACAACATTTTGTAAGCTTTTCTAACCCTCAGCTATTGTTAATCTCAAATCAAGATCTGCCAGCAGCCGACCTTAGCTTCTCCCTTCCCCTCGACCACCAGCAACCATTAGTAACTCCATTTACCTGACTCACTCCACATCCACTAGCCCTGTCAGTAGTCCTGGTAGCAATTACCTGCTGAGTCCACTAGGTGGCTCCCTACTACTAGAATTGCTTATCCATGCAAA
The DNA here is from genome assembly GCF_019279795.1 of Protopterus annectens. Taxonomy (NCBI): domain Eukaryota; kingdom Metazoa; phylum Chordata; order Ceratodontiformes; family Protopteridae; genus Protopterus; species Protopterus annectens. The sequence continues at coordinate 1,923,226,288 of NC_056733.1, read as the reverse complement.
CTTTTTTTTCTACATACTAATTCCTTTATTTCCCACTATCTGCTAGCCTTTTGTGTAATTTCCACCCTTTTCCTTTCTCTGATATTCTCAGCCTTGCCCCACTTAGTCCTTACTCTCCAAGCATTCCTCTATGTCCTTGGATTACTTACCTTTACTATCAGCATCTTACTGATTGTTTTCCACTCAACCTCTCTTCTTTGGCTCTTCCCGCTCCGTTCGCCCTGCGGGCTCACTCCACTCCCCTCCCTACCCCCAATTCCCACCCACCCCCAGGGGTCCTACTCTTATAGCTCTATAACCACACCCCTATCCCTCCTATCCTATTACTCTCCTTCCTGCCAAATTGTTGCCTAGCCTTAACACACCCCTTCCACTCCCCCCTTCTCTTTCTTTGCCCTATGACCATATTTCTTCTATTACCTTTCTCCATTGCTTATACTTCTCTCTTTACACATCCTCTTTCCTCTCCAGCCATTCTTTCTTTATTCCCTATAGAATCCATTCTTATTTACCAACTGCTTTAAATAATTTACTACCCCCTCTATTGCTTACCACACTCATTTCTCTCTCCTTTGTACTTTCCTCTCTGCTTCCTCACTTCTCAGATTACTAAATTATGTCTCCCTACATACTAACTATGCCTTTACTCTCAGTCTTAATCATGACCACCCTTCTCTCAACATACCATCTCACCTTTTTTGAAATTTCACTTAACAACTATCTTATCTCCTCACAAAAACACACTTCTACTAGACTCACTTTCACACCTTACTCTAATGTTAATTCCACCCCTAGCTATCATCTATCTAAATTCCACAGGCAACATCACCTTACCTACCCCCTACTATCTAGCAAAAAAACAAAAACCCTAACAATTCAAAAGAGCAACTACTTAACTAAACTAGTTAATCCTACCCTACAAGATGGTGACATCCACCCCAACCCTGGCCCTATCTCACCACCTCCCCAAAACTGCTCATCTAACCTCAATAATAACTTCCTCATAAGACACCTTAACATCCAAAGCATAAATAAGAAAATACCCTTCATCCATGCCCTCTTAGATATCCACTCTTTTGACATTCTTTGCCTCTCTGAAACCTGGCTAAACCCAGGCACAAAAGACTCAGAGATTATACCTCAAGGTTATAACATAGTAAGACATGACCGCTTAAAACGCAAGGGTGGTGGAGTAGCAATACTTTTCAAAAATCAACTTAACATCTCTACTCAACCAGCATGCCCAAACCAAAATAGCATAACAGAAGCCATCATTATTAAACTCCAACTTAACACCAAAAAATCCATTTACATTATTTGTTTGTATCTTCCCCCAGGTAATAACA